>NW_023664986.1:0-13268 GCF_015228065.2 Penaeus monodon | reverse complement strand
AGAGAAGAGGAAGAGAGAGAGAGAGGAGAGGGAGAGGAGGAGAGAGAAGGGGGGCGAGGGAGGAGGGAGGGAGAAAAGAGAGAGAGGGAGAGAAGGGAGAGAGAGAGAGAGAGAAAACAAGAAGAAAGAGAGGAGAGAGAGGAAGAGAAAGACGAGGGAGGAGGGGCGGGAGGAGGAGAGGAGGGGGGAGGGGAGGCGAGGGGGGAAAAGGGAGAGAGAGAGAGGGGAGAGGGGGGGAGGTGGGAGGGAGGGGGGGGAGGGAGGGGGGAGGGGGAGAGGGGAGGGAAGGGGAAGAGGGGGGAGGAGAGAGAGAGAAAAGACGAGAGGGGGGGGGGGGGGGGGGGGGGGGGGGGGGGGGGGGGGGGGGGGGGGGGGGGGGGGGGGGGGGGGGGGGGGGGGGGGGGGGGGGGGGGGGGGGGGGGGGGGGGGGGGGGGGGGGGGGGGGGGGGGGGGGGGGGGAAAGAAAGAGGAGAGAGAGAGAAGAGAGAGAGAGGGAAAAAAAAAAAAAAAAAAAAAAAAACCCCCGTGAAAAAAAAAAAAAAAAAAAAACACAAAAAAAAAAAAAAAAAAACCAAAAAAAAAAAAAGGGAGGAGGGAGGAGGAGGAGGAGGGGGGGGAAGGAGGGAGAGGAGAGAAGGGGGGGAAGAAAAAAGAGAGAGAGAGAGAAGAGGGGAGAGAGAGGGAGAGGGGAGGGAGGGAGGGAGGGAGGGGAGGGAGGGGGGGTAAAAGGGGGGAGGGAGGAGGGGAGAAGGAGGGGGGGGGGGGGGGGGGGGGGGGGGGGGGGGGGGGGGGGGGGGGGGAGAGAGAGAGGGGGGGAAAAAGGGAGAGAGGAAAAAAAAGGGGGGAAAAGAAGAAGAAAAAAAAAAAAAAAAAAAAAAAAAAAGGAAAAGGGAAAGGAAAGGGAGAAAGGAAGAAAAGGAGAAGGAAGGAGAAGAGAGAAAAAAAACCCCAGAGAGGGAGGGAAAAGGGAGAAGGGGAGAAGAGGAGAGGGGAAGGAGGAGAGAAGAGGAGGAAGAGAGAGGAGGGAGAGAGAGAGAGAGAGAGAGGGAGGAAGGAGGAAGGGGGGGGAAAGGGGGGGGGGAGGGGAGAGAAGGGGGGAAAGGGAAGGAGAGAGAGAGAAGGGAGAAGGGAGGAGGAGAGGGAGAGAGGGAGAGGAGAGCGAAGGGGGGGAAAAAAAAAGAGAGAGAGAGAAGAAGAGAAAAGGAAGGAGGAGAGAGAGAGAAAGGGAGAGGAGGAGAGAGAGGGAGGAGGAGAGAGAGAGAGAGAGAGGGGGAGAAAAGAAGAGAGGAGGAGGGAGGAAGAGAGAGGAGGGAGGAGGAGGAGGAGAGAGGGGGGGAGGAATGAAGAGGAGGGAAGAGGGAAGAAGAAGAGGAGAGAGAGAGAGAGAGAAAAAGGAAAGAAAGGGGGGGAGGGGGGGAGGGGAGGAGAGGGGGAGGAAGGGAGAGGGAGGGAGAGGGGGAGAGAAAAAAGAAGAGGGAGGGAGAGGGAGGGGGGAGAGAGGGAGGGAAGGAGAGGGGAAAAAAAAAAAGAAGAGAAAAAAAGAAAGAGAGAGAGAGAGAAGAAGAGAGAGAAGGAGAGGAAAAGAGGGAAAGGGAGAGAGGGGAGAGAAAAAAGGGGCCCCAAAAAAAAAGAGAAAAGGAAAGGAAGAAAAGAAGAAGAAGGGAGGAGGAGAGAGGGAGGGAGGAGAGAGGGAGAGGCAGAAGGAGAGGAAGGAGAGAGAGAGTGGGAGGAGAGAAAGAAGAGGAGAAGAGGAAGGAGAAAAGGGGGGGGAGAGGAGAGAGGAGAGAAAAGAGGGAGGAGGGGAGAAGGGGAGAGAGGAAGGGGGGGGAGAGGAGAGGGAGAGGGGGGGGGGGGAGGGAGGGGGGGGGGAGGGAGGGAGGGGAGAAAAAAGGAGGAGAGGAAGAGAGGGAAAAGAGGAGAAGAAGAGAAGAGAAGGAGAGAAGGAAGAGAGAGAGAGGGGAAGAAGAAGAAGAAAAGGAAGAAGAGGAGGAGAGAGAGGAGGAGAAGAGAGAGAGAGAGAAAAGGGGAGAGGAAGAGAGAGGAGAAGGGAAGGGGAGGAGAGAGAGAGAGGAGAGAGAAGAAAGGAAGAGAGGGAGGGAGAGAGAGAGAGGAGGAGGGGAGGGGTAGGGAGGGAGGGGGGGGGGGGAGGGGGAGGGAGGGAGGGAGGGAGAGAGAGGAAAGGGAAAGAGGAGAAGAGAGAGAGAGAGAAGAGAGAGAGAAGGGAGAAAAGAAGAAGAAGGGAAAAGGGAAAGAGGGAGGAGGAGCGAAGGAGAGAGAGAAGAAACAAAAAAAAGAGAGAAAAAGAAAAGAGGGAAAAAAGGAGGAGGAGAGAGAAGGAGGAGGGAAGAGGAGGGAGGAGAGGGGAGAGAGAAAAGGAGAGAGAAAGAAGAAGAAAGAGAGAGAGAGAGAGAGGAGGAGGGAGGGAGAGAGAGGGGGAGAGAGGAGGAGAGGAGAGAAGGGAGGGGAGAAGGAGAGAGAAGAGGGGGAAAGGGGAAGAGGAGGGAGGGGAGGGAGGGAGGAGGAGGGAGGGGGGAGAGAAGGGGGGGGAGGGGGAGGGGGGGGAAAGAGGAGGAGAGAGAGAAGGGGAGGAGGAGAGAGGGAGGAGGAGGGAGAGAGAGAGGGAGGAGAGAGACCCCAAAAAAGAAAAAAGAGAGAGAGAGAAAGGAAGGGAGGAGGAAGAAAAGGGGAAAAGGGGGAAGAAAAAAGGAGGAGGAGAGAGAAAGAAAGAGAAAAAAAAAAAAAGAAGAAAAAGAGAGAGAAAAGGGGAGAGGGAGGAGGAGGAGGGAGGAGAGGAGAGGGGAGGAGGAGAGAGAGGGAGGAAGGAGGGAGAGAAGAGAGAAGAGAAGAAAAAAGAGAGGAGGAGGAGGGAGGAGAGGGGGGGGGAGGGGGAGGGGGGGGAGGAAGGGGGGGAGGGTGGGGGGAGGGAGGGAGGGGAGAGGAGGAGAGAGGAGAGAGGGGAAGAAGAGAGAGGGAGAGAGAAGAGAGAGAGAGAGAAAAAGAAGAAGAAGAAAGGAAAAAGGAAGAGGAGGGAGGAGGGAGGGAGAGGAAGAAAAACCCAAAAAGGGGAAGAAGGAGGAAAGAGAAAGAAAGAAGGGAGATGGGGAAGAGAGAAAAGGAGAGGAGGGAAGAGGGAGGAGGGAGGGAGAGAGAGAGGAGAGGAGAGAGAAAAAAAGAAGAAGAGAAAAGAAGAGAGAGAGAGGAAAAGAGGGGAGGAGGGAGGAGGAGGAGAGAGAGAGAGGAGGGGAGGAGGGAGGGAGAAGGAGAGAGAGAGAGAGAGAGAGAGAGAGAGAGAGAGGGGAGAGAGAGAGGAGGGGAGGGGGGGAGGGAGAGGGGGGGGGGGGGGGGGGGGGAGGGGGGGGGAGAAGGAAGAGGAGGAGGAGAGGAGAAGAGAGAGAGAGGGAGAGAGAGAGGGAGAGGGGGGAGAGAGAGAGGAAGGAAGGAGGGAAAAAAGGAGAAGAAAAAAAAGGGGGAAGAGAAAGAAGAGAGAGAGAAAAAAAAAAAGGAGGAAGGGGAGAGAAGAGAGGAAAGAAGGAAGAGGAGAAAGAGAGAAGGGGAAGGAAAAGCGAGGAAGGGAGGGAGGGAGGGAGAGAGGGGAGGAGAGAGAGGGGGAGAGAAAAAGGGAGGAAGAGATAGATAAGAGAGAGAGAGAGGAGGGGGAAGAGAGAGAGAGAGGGAGAGAGGAAAAGGAGGGGAGGAAGGGGAGGGGAGGGAGGGGGGAGGGAGGAAGAGAAAAATTTAAAAAGGAGGAGGAGGGGAGGGGGGAGGGGGGGGAGGGAGAGAGAGAGGGGAGGGAGGGGGGGGAAAGGAAAAAAAGGAAGAAGAAGAAGAAAAGGAGAGAGAGAGAGGGAGGGGGAAAAAAAAGGGAAGAGGGGGAGAAAGGAAGAGAGAAAAAGGAGAGAGAAAAAGGAGGAGGGAAGGGAGGAGGAGGGGAGGAGAGGGGAGGAAGAGGAGAGGAGGAGGAGAGAGAGAGAGAGAAGAGAAGAGACAAAGAGGAGAGGGAGGAAGAAGAGAAGGGGGAGAGAGGAGAGAAGGGGAAAGAGGGGGGAAGAGGGAAAAGGGGGAGAGAGAGAGAGAGGAGGAGGAAAAGAAAAGGAGAGAGAGAGGAGAAGAGAAGGGAGGAGGGAGGAGGAGAGAGAGAGAGGGGAGGGAAGGGAGGAGAGGGAGGGAGGGGAGGGAGAGAGGGGGGAGAGAAGGGAGGGGGGAGGAGGGGGGAGGGGAGGAGGAGAAGGAGAGGGAGAGGGAGGAGGGGAGAGAAGAAGGAGAAGAGGAAAAGAAGAAGAAGGAAAAGAAAGAGAGAAAAAAAAAAGGGAGGGAGGAGGAGAGAGAGAGAAGGGAGGAGGGGAGGAGGAGGAGAGAGGGAGAGGAAGGGAGAGGAGGAGAGAGAGAAAAGGGAGAGAGAAGAAGAAGAGAGAGAGAGAAGGAGAGAGGAGGAGGGGAGAGGGAGAGGGAGGGAGGGGGGGGAGGGGAGGGGGGGAGGGAGGAGAAGGGAGGAGGGAAGGGAGAGGAGAAAAGAGAGAGAGAGGAGAGAGAGGGGGAGGAGGAGGAGGAGAGAGGAGGAAAAGGGAAGGAAGAAGAAAGAAGAGAAGAAGAGAGAAGAGAGAAGAGAGAGAGGGGAGGGGAAAGAGAAGGAAACCAAAAAAACAAGAAGGGGAGGGGGGAAAAAGGAGGAAGGGAGGAAGAGAGAGAGGATGGGGGGAAAAAGAGGGAGAGAGAGAGGAGAGAGGAGAAGAGAGAGAGGGGTAGGAGAGAGAGGGAGAGAAGGGAGAGGGCAAAAGGAGAGAAAGGAAGGAGGAGGGAAAGGGAAAGGGGGGAGGGGGGGAGGGGAGGGGGGGGAGGGGGGGGAGGGAGGGGAGGAGGGGAAGAGGAGAGGAGGAGGGAGGGAGGGGAGAGAGGGGAGAGAAAAGGGGAGAGAAGGGAAGAGAGAGAGAAAGGGAGAGAGGAGAGGAGGAGAGAGAGAGAAGAGAGGAGGGGAGAGGGAGGAGGAGGGAAGGGGAGGAAGAAAAGGAGGGAGAAGAAGAAGAGAGAGGGGGAGGGGGGAGGGGAGGGGGGGAGGGAGGAGAGGAGGGAGAGAGGGGAAGAGAAAGGAGGAGAAAAGGGAAAGGAGAGAGAGAAGAGAGAAAGAAGAGAGAGGAGAGAGAGGAGGAGGAAAGAGAGGGAAGGGGAGGAGAGAAGAGAAAAGGGGAAAAAAAAAAAGAAAAAAGAAGAAAAAAGGGAAAGAGAGAAGGAGAAGGGAGGAGGGAGAGAGAGAGGAGGAGGGGAGGGGAAGAGAGAGGAGAGAAGAAGAGAGAGAGCAGAAAGAGAGAGAGAGAGGGGAGGGAGGGAGAGGGGGGGAAGGGAGGAGGAGGAGGAAAGGGAGGAAAAGAAGAGGGAGAGAGAGAGAGAGAGAGAGAGAGGGGAGAGAGGGAGGGGGAGGAGGGGAGGGGAGGGAGGGGGGGGAGGGGGGGAGTGGAGGAGAGAGAGAGAAAGAGAGAGAAAGAGAGAGAGAGAGGGAGAGAGAGGGGAGAGGGGGAAAAAGAAACAAACAACGGAAAAAAGGAAAAGGGAGAAGAAGGGAGGAAGAAGAGAGGAAGGAGAAAAGAGAGGAGAGGAGAGGGGAGGAGGGAGAGGAGAGGGAGGGAGAAAAAAGAAAAAAGGAGAGGGGAGGGGGGAGGGGAGGGGGGGAGGGAGGGAGGGGGGGGAAGGGGGAGAGGGGAGGAGGGGGGGAGGGAGGAGAAAAAGGTAGGAGAGAGGGGAGAGAGAAGAGAGAGAGGAGGAGAGAGAGAGAAAGGGAAAGGGAGGAAAGGGGGAAGAGAGAAGAAGAAGAGAGGAGGGGGAAGGAGAGACCCCCCCAAAAACAAAAAAAGAAGGAAGAGGAAAGAAAAGGGAGAAGAAGAGAGAGAGAAGAGAGAGAAAGGAAAGAGAAGGGAGAGGGGGGGGGGGAGGAGAGGGAGGGGGAAAGGATAGAGAGAGAGAAGAGAAAAAGGGGGAAAAGAAAAAGGAGAGAGGGGGAGGAAGGAGAGAGAGAGAAAGGGAGGAGGGGGAGAGAGGAGGAAAAGGGAGGGGGTAGGAGTAGGGGGAGGGAGGGGGGGAAAGAGAGAAGAAGGAGAGAGAGGGGGAAAAGAAGAAAGAAAGGGAGGGGGAGAGAGGGGGAGGGGGGAGAGGACAGTGGGGGGGGAGGGGGGAGGGGGGAGGGGGGAGAGGGAGGGGGGAGGGAGGAGGGGGGGAGGGAAAGAGAGGAGGGAGGAAAGGAAGGGGAGGAAAGGGGAGAGAAGGGAGAAAGAGAGAGAAGAAAAGGGGAGAGAGGAAGGGAGGGGGAGGAGGAGGAGAGAAGAAGAGAGAGAGAAAAAGAGAGGGAGGAAAAGAGAGAAAAAGGGAGGAGAGAGGGAGGAGGAGAGAAAAAGGGAGGAGAAGAGGAGGGAAGGAAGGGAGAGAGAGAGGAGAGAGAGAAAAAAAAAGGAGAGAGGAGAGTGAGAGAGGGAGGAAGGGGAGGGGGGGGAGGGGGGAGGGGGGGGAAGGGGGGGAGGGAGGAGAGAAAAGAGAGAGAGAGAGGGGAAGAAGAGAGAGAGGGGGAGAGAAGAGAGGGGAGAAGAGAAAAAAAAAAAAAGGGAAGAAAGAGAGAAAAGGGAAGAGAGAGAGAAGGAGGAGAGAGAAGAGGAGGAAGAGGGAGGGGAGGAGGAGGAGGGGGAAAAGGGAGAGAGAGAGAGAGAGAAAAGGAGGGAGAGAGAAGGGGGAGGAGAAAAGGAAGGGAGGAGGGAAAGAGGGAGAGGGAAATGGGAAAGGAGGGAGAGAGAGGAGGGAGGAGAGAGAGGAGAGAGAGAGGAAAAAAGAAGGAGAGAGAGAGGGAGGGGGAAAGGGGGGGAGGGAGGGGGGGGGGAGGGGGGGGGGTGGGGGAGGGGAGGGGGGAGGGGGGGAGGAGAGAGAGAGAGAGTGAGGAGAGAGGGGAAAGGAGAGGAGGAGGAGAAGAAAAGAAGAGAAGGGAGAGAAGGGAGAGAAGAAGAGAGGAGAGAAGAGGGAGAGGAAGAGAGAGAGAGGAGAAAGAAAGGACCCCAAAAAAAAGAGCGAGAAGAGGAGAGAAAAGGAAGAAAGAGGAAAAGGGAAGAAGAAGAGAGGGGAAGGGAGAGAGGGAGGGAGGGAGGGAGAGAAGGAGAGAGAGAGAGAAGGGAAGGAGAGAGAGAGAGGAGAGAGAGAGAGAGAGGGGAGAGAGAGGAGGAGAGAGAGAGAAGGGAGGAGGAGGGAAGGAAGGGAGAAGTGAAGAGGGAGGGAGGGAGAGAGAGAGAGAGAAAAGGAAAAAAGAGAGAGAGAGAAGAGAGAGAGAGAGGGAAGGAGGGGGAAAGGGAAAGGGGGGGAGGGGGGGGGGGGGGAGGGGGGAGGAGGGAGAGGAGGAGGAGGGAGAGAGAGAGAGGGGAGAGGGGAAAGGAGGAGGAGGGGGGGAAAAGGAAGAAGGAGAGGGAGGGAAGAGGGGAGAGAAGGGAAGAGGGAGGAAGAGGGAAGAAGAAGAGAGAGAGAAAAAAAGAAAAGGGAAGAAGAGAGAAAAGGAGAAGAGAGGAGGGGAGGAGAGAGGGGGGAGGGAGGAGGGGGGAAAGGAGGAGGGAGAGAGAGGAGAGAGAGGAAAAAAGAAGAGGAGAGAGGGAGAGGAGGAGAGAGGAAAAGGAAAAGGAGAAGAAGGAAAAGGGAGAAGAGGAAGAGGGGGAAAAAGGAGAGGAGAAAAAAAAAAAAAGGGAGGAAAAAAGGGGGAGAAAAGGAAGAAGAGGGAGGAAGAAAAGAAGGAAGAGAGAAGGAGGAAGAGAGAGGGAGGGAGGAGAGAGAGAGAGAGAGAGAAAAAGAAGAAAGAGGAGGGAGGGAGAGAGAGAGGGGAGGGAGGGAGGAGGGAGGAGGAAGGGAGAGGAGGAAGAGAAGAGAGGAGGAGGAGAGGAGGAGAGAGAGGGAGGAGGGGGAAAAGGAAGGGAAAAGGAGGAGGAGGGAGGAGAGAGGGAGGAAAGGAGAGAGAGAGAAAAAGGGGGGAGGGGGGGGGGGAGGGGGGGAGGGGGAGGGGGGAGGGGGGGGAAGAGGGGGGAGGGGGAGGAGAGGAGAGAAGGGAAGAAGAGAGAGAGAGAGAGAGAGAGAGAGGGAGGGGGGGGGGAGGGAGGGAGGGGAGAGAGAGGAAAAAAAAGAAGGAGAAGGGAAAGAAAGAAAAGAGAAAGAAAAGAGGGGAGGGGAAAAGGAGGAGGGGAAGGGAGGGGGAGGGAAAAAAGGGAAGAGAGAGAAACCCAAAAAAAAACAAGAGAGAAGAAGAAGGGAAGAGGGAGGAGGGAGGAGGGAGGAGAGAGAGGGAGGAGGGAAAGAGAGGGGAGGGAAGGGAAAAAAGGGGAAAAGGGGGAAGAGAGAGAAGAGAGAAAAGAAAAGAGAGAGGGGGAGGAGGGGGGGGGGGGAGAGAGGGGGGGGAGGGAGGGGGGGAGAGAAGGGGGAGGAAGGGGAAGAGAGAGAGAGGGGGGGGAGAGAGAGGGGGAGAGGGGGAAGAAGAAGAGGGGGGGGAGGAGGGGGAAAGGGGAAGGGGAAAAAAGAAGAAGGAAGAAGAAGAAGAGAGAGAGAGAGAGGAATAGAGGAGAGGGGGGAGGAAAAAAAAAAAGGAGAAGGAGAAAAAGAGAAAAGGGGAAGGAGAAGAGAGAAGAAGAAGAGAGAGGAGAGGGGGAGAGGGAGGGAGAGAGAGGAGGGAGAGGAGGAGAGGGAAGGAGGGGAGGGAGGGAGGAAGAGAGAAGAGAGAAGAAAAAGGAGAGAGGGAGAGAGAGGAGAGGGGAGGAAGAGGGGAGAGGAGGAGAGGGAGGGAGGGAGAGAGAGGGGAGGGAGAAGATGGTGAGAAAGAGGGGATGGGGAGGGAGGGAGGGGGGAGGGGAGGAGGGGGGAGGGGGGGAGAGAGAGGGGAGGAGAAGGGAGGGGAGAAGAGAGAGAGAGAGAGAAAGAGAGAAAAAAAAAGAAGGGGGGAGAGAGAGAGGAAGGAGGGAGAAGGAGAGAAGAAAAAAAGGGAGAAGAAAAGGAAAAAAGGGGAAAGGGAGAGGGGAAGAGAGGGGAAAAGGGGGAAAAAAAAAGAGGAGAAAAGGGAGAGAGAGAGAAGGAGAAGGAAGGAGGAGGGAAGAGAAAAGGGGAGAGGGAGGAGAGAGAGAGAGAGGAGGAGGGGGGAGGAGAGGGGGGGAAAGGAGGGGAAGAGAGAAGAGAGAGAGAAAAAAAAAGAAGAGGAGGGAGAGGAGGGGAGAGGGGAGGGAGGGGGGGGGGAGGGGGGGGGAGGGGAGGGGAGGGAGGGAGGAGAGAGAGAAAGAGAGATAGAAAGAAGAAGGAGAAGGAGAGGGAAAGGAAGAGAAAAGGGAAGGGAGAGGAAGAGAGAGAAGGAGGAGGAAAAAGGAGAAAAAGAAAGAAGAGAAGAGAAAAAAAAAAAGAGAGAGAGAGAGAGAAAAGGAGGGAGAGAGGAGGAAAAGGGAGGAAGAGAGAAGAGAGAGAGAAGAGAGAGAGAGGAGAAAAAGAGAGGGGGGGGAGAGGGGAGGGAGGGAGGAGGAGGGGGGGGGTGGGGAAGGGGGAGGGAGGGAGAGAGCGAGGAGAGAGAAGAGAGGAGAGAGGAGAGGAGGAGAGAGGAGAGGGGAGGGGAGAGGGAGGGAGGAGACAAGAGAAGAAGAAAAAAAAAAGAGAGAGGGAGAGAGAGAGAGGGGGAGAGAGAGAGGAGAGGAGAAGAAGAGAGAGAGAGAGAGAGAAGAGGGGGAAAGGGAAGGGAGGAGGAGAGAGGAGAGAGGGGAGGAGGGAGAGAGGGAGGAGGGAGAGGGAGAGAGAGAGGGGAGGAAGAAGAGGAGGGGGGGAGGAGAAAGGAGGGAGGAGGGAGGAGGGGAGGAGGGGGAGGGGGGGGGGAGGAGAGGGAGGGAGGGAGAGAAGGGAGGAGAGAGAGAGAGAGAAGGGAAGGAGAGGAGGGAGGGAGAGAGAGGAGGGAGGAAACAAAAAAGAGAGAAGAGGAGAGAAGAAAGGGGAAAAAGGGGAGGAGGAGGAGAGAGGGGGAGGGGGGAGGAAGGGAGGAGGGAGAGGGGAGAGAGGGAGAGAGAGGGAAAGAAAAAAACGGAGGAGGAGAGGGGGAGAGAGGGAGGGGAGGAGGGAGGAGGAGAGGGAGGAGAGAGGGAGAGAGAGGAAAGAGAGAGGAGAGAGAGAGAGAGAGGGGGGGGGAGGGGGGGAGGAGGGGGGGGGAGGGAGGGGGAGGGAGGGGGGGGGGGAAAGGGAGGGGGAGAGAAGGAGAGAGGGAGAGGAGAGAGAGGAGGGGAAGGGGGGAGGGGGGGAGAGAGAGGGAGAGAGAGAGAGAAAAAAGAGAGGAGAAGAAGGAGAGGAAAGAAGAAGAAAAAGAGAGAGAAGAAGTGGAGGGGGGAAAGGAAGGAAGAAGGAGGAGAGAAGAAAGAAAAAGAAGGAGAAGGAGGAAAAGAAAAGGAGGAGAAGGAGAGGAGAGTGGAGGAGAGAGAGGAGAGGAGGAGGAGGAGGAGAGAGAAAGAGAGAGGATGAGGAGGAGGAGGAGAGGAGAGAGAGAGGAGAGATGGAAAAAAAGGGGGAGGGAGGGGGGGAGGAGGGGGGGGAGGGAGGGGGGGGGGGGAAGGGGGGAGGAGAGGGGGGGAGGAGAGGGAGAGAGAGGAAGAGAGGGAGAGAAAAGGGAAAAGGGAGGGAGAGAAGGAGAGAGAAGGGAAGGGGAAAAGAAGGGAAGAAGAAGAAGAAAAGGGAGGGGGAAAAAAGGAAAAAGGAAAGAAAGAAAAAAACAAAAGAGAGAAAAAAGGGAAGAAAAGAGAGGAAAGAGAGGAAGAGAAAGAAAAGGGGAGGGGAAAGGGAAAAAAAGGAGGGAGGAGGGGGAGAGAGAGAGAGAGAGAAAAGAGGAGAAGAAGAGAGAGAGAGAGAGGGAAGAGAGAAGAGGAGGAGAGGAGGGGAGGAAGGTGAAGGGAGGAGGGGGAGAGAGAAGGAGGAAAAGGGGGAGGAGGGGAGGAGGGGAGGGGGGGAGGAGGGGGGGGGGGGGGAAAAAAAGGGGGAGGGGGGGAGGGAGAGAGAGAGAGAGAGGGAAAGAGAAGAGAGAAGAGGAGAGGGAGAGAGGGGGGGGGAGGAGGAAGGGAAGAAAAAAAAAAAGGGAAGAGGAGGAGGAGGAGAGAGGAAAGAGGAGAAGAGAGGGGAGAGGAGGGGGGGAAAAGGGGAGAAGAGGAGGAGAGGGAGGGAGAGGAGGGGAGAGAGAGGAGGGGGAAGAGGTAGAAGAGAGAGAGAGAAGAAAAGGAGAGAGAGAGAAAGATAAAAGGAGACGAAAACAGAGAGAGGAAGGGAGAAAAAGAAGAGAGAAGAAAAGAGAGAGAGAGAGGAGGAGAGAGCTAGAGGGAGAGAGGGGAGAGAGAGAGAGAGAGAGAGAGGAGAGGGGGGGGGGAGGGAGGGGGGAGGGGAGAGAGGAGAGGGAGAGAAGGAGGGGAAGGGAGAGGAGAGAAGGGGAAAAGAGAGAGGAGGAGAGAGGAGAGGGAAGGGAGAGAGAGAAAGAGAGAGAGAGAGAGAGAGAAGAATAAAGAGAGAGAGAGAGAGAGGAGGAGAGAGGAGAGAGAAGAGGGAAGAAGAGGAGAGGGAGGGAGGGAGGGGAGGGAGGAGAGGGGGGGGGGAAGGGGGGGAGGGAGGGAGGAGGGGGGGGGGAGGGAGAGAGAAGAAGAGGGAGAGAGAGAGAGAGGGGAGGAGAGAGAGAGAGAGAGAGAGGGGAGAGAGAAGGAGAGAGAAGGAAGGAAAGAGAAAGGGGAGGAAGAGAGAGAGGGAGAGAGAGAGAGAAGAGGGAAGAAGAAGAAGAAAGAGAAGGGAGAGAGAGAGAGAGAGAGAGAGAGAAAGAGAGAGAGAGGAGGAGAGAGGAGAGAGAGAAAGAGAGAGGAGAGAGGAGAGAGAGAGGGAGAGGAGAGAGAGGAGAGGAGAGAGGAGAAAAAGAACAAAAAACAAGAGAAAAAGAGAAGAAAGAGAGAAGAGGGAGAGAGAGAGAGAGAGAGAGAGAGGAGGAGAGGAAAATAGAGAGGAGGAAGAGAGAGAGAGGGAAAGGGAGAGAGAGGGGAGAGAGGGAGGAAGAGAGAAGAGATGAGAGGAGAGAGAGGGGTAGGAAGAGAGGGGAGAGGAGGAATGGGGAAGGGGGGGGGAGAGGGAGAGGTGGTAGTAGGAGGGAGGGAGAAGGGAGAGGAGGAGGAGAGAGGGAGGAAGAGGAGGGGAGAGAGAGAGGGGAGGAGAGGAGAGGAAGAGGAAGGGGAGAGAGGGAGAGGGAGGGGAACAACAAACACACGGAAAAAGAGAGAGGAAGAGGAAGAGATGGAGGAGAGAGAGGGGGGGAGGGGGGAGGGAGGGGGGAGGGAGGGGGGGGGGGTGAAGAAGGAGAGGAGGAGAGAAAAGGAGAAAGGGAAGGGGGAGAAGAAGAGAGAAGGAAGAGAAAGAGGAGAGAGAGAGAGGAGGAGAAAGGGAGAAAGAGAGGAGGAGAGGAGGAGAGAGAGGGAGAGGGGGAAGGAGGAGGGAGGGGAAGGGGAGGGAGGGGGAGGAGGGGAGGAGAAAAAGGAGAGAGGAGAAGAGAAAGGGAGAGGGAGAGAGAAAGAACAAGAGGAGAGGAAAGGAAAGGAAAACACAAAAGGGGGGAAAGGAGCAAAGAAAAGGAAAGAAAGGGAGAGAAAAGACAAAAAGAGAAAGAAAAAAAAAGGAGGAGAGGGGAGGGGAGGGAGGGGGAGGAGGAGGGAAGAGGGAGAGGGAGAGAAGGAGGGAGGGGGAAGAGAGGGAGAGGAGGGAGAGAGATGAGTGAGAGAGGAAGAGAGGGGAGAGAGGAAGGAAGGAGAGAGAGAGAGAGAGAGAGGAGAGGAGAGGAGAGAAGGGAGAGAGGGAGAGGAGGGGGAGGGAGGGGGGGAGGAGGGAGGAGGGAGAGGGGAGGAGAGGGGGAGGAGAGAGAAGAGAAGAAAGAGGAGGAGGAAGAGGGAGGAGGAGAGGAGGAAAGAAGGAAGAGGAAGGGGGAAAAAAAAACCCCCCAACCCAAAACCCAAACCGGGAGAAAAAAAGGGGAGGGGGGGGGAAAAAGGACGGAGAAAAAAAAAACCCCAACAAACAACCCCCAAAAAGAGAGAGAAGGGAGAGAAGGAGGAGGAGAGAAGAAGGGGGGAGGAGGAGGAGGGAGGGAGGGGGAGGGGAGGGAGAGAGAGGGGAGGAGGAAGGAGGGGGAGAGGGGAGAGGGGAGAGGGAGGAGGAGGGAGGAGAGAGGAGAGAGGGAGGGAGGGAGAGAGAGGAGGGAGAGAGAAGAGAGAGAGAGAGAGAAGAAAAAGAAGGAG
>NW_023664985.1:0-13269 GCF_015228065.2 Penaeus monodon | reverse complement strand
GGGATTATCAAAGTGGAATTTTCCAAAAAAGGTGGGAGGGCGTAGTCAAATACTGTGTGATTACAGTAGTTTTGTATTAATTTCCCTCCCCCCCCGGGGGGGGGTGATTCGCACACTAGTGAAAGTAGGTTTTCTTTTATACCTTAGAGAAAGGCGTCCGTTTTCTTTGGATATCATTGTCAAGAAAAGCTTAATGTTTAGATGATGGCCATTCGGATGTCATAGGAATTTTCAATGTGTGATTAATTTAACTAGAAAAATCGTGTTCTTTGTATCTTTCGCAGAATATATGTTTAAAATCACCTTTCGTGATGGCACAGGAAAGCGTTGGCCTAACTAGGGCCAAGGGTTAACCCAAAGCAACACTATAGACAAGACAAGATAGACCCAAGGGTTCACTCCCGTATAGCGAACACACACACACACACACACAACACACACACACACAACAACAAACCACAAACACAAACACAAAACACAAACCACACACACACACACAACACATTTATTCTACATACATGCAGATAAACATGCACATATATATTTATATATTATATATATATATATATATATATATATGTATAATATATAATATATAATATTAATATATAATATATATAATAAATATAATGTATATAATATATTATAATTATATATTTTATTATATATATAATAATATAATATATAATAATTAGTGCATGCTTATCTGCATGTATGTAGAAATAAAGTGCGTACATTTTAACGGTACGGATGCTTTTAATCGCCGATGAATTGTTCCTCTTGGAGCCACAACGCGGACCCCTGGAGGCCATGATGGAAGGGGGGACGCTGTCTCGTCCCCCCTTTACTGAATCAGCGGATGCGGCGCGGTGCGAAGTGTGAGAAACGTAAAGGAGGAAGGCGACTTTCTAGGGGAATATCAAGCGTGGATATCGGGAAGATGGGAAGACTTTATGTGGATTAAAAGTATTCAGACAGCCGTTCGTCCTCTGCAGAGTGGTTGAGCGAAGTCACCACCGAAGAAGACTCGCCACGGCGGCGGAGGAACTCCCAATCGACGGACCAGATCAACGCGACACGACCCCTAAGACCAGCAGCGCTATCCTGCAGTGATAGAATGTGGATCGAATGCCGGTTTTGGTATGGCACCCGTGCTGAGGAACTTTGCACTGTGTGTGTATCCCGCATCCTGCCTGATGTTCTAGTAGAGAGTCTGTGAAGGAGGTAGCGGCGTGGGAGAAGTGGAGCGCCAACAGGTCGTTCAACGCAGGCTGTGCAAAGTCTGCATCAAGGGCATTAGTCGGTAGAACAGACTTGCATAATCCTGATATTGGGACGGGGTTTTTGCTTGTGAGGAGGCAGTCTCAGTCATCGTGAGCGACAGCAGTGCAGTCGTCGCGCCTCACTAACTGGTCGAGCAGCCCGGGTCATGATGGTTGTCACTGCAACGTGCAGTACACACCCAGCTAACTAGACACTCCCTGCAAATAGAAATTATACCGGTTTCACAGACATGAACGATGCCTTTAATAAAGTATATCGTGAAGATTATTATTCCCCGTCTTGTCAGAAAGAAAACCCAGGCACAAAAATTTTACTACGTTGTTGCAAAGGGACCTGTTTGTATGTCCTTTTTACATTGATGGGAATGGTAGCGGGGGAAATTCTAAGGGAAAATCTACTTGACCCCTTTATAATGAAAATGTTTATCATTTTTAGGGTTTGTAAAAAGAAAGACAAGTATTACTTCAAAGTGTTGGGAAGAAAATCCACATGAGATAGAAGAAATATTCCTCTTCATTGTTTAGTGCCACCCAAGGTGCACAAGGACTGCAGAATTTAACTTAGATAAGGGTAAAAAAAGGCTCCCGATCATTTGCTCTGCCGCCTTGCTCTGTCCAACTGCTTGCTGATCCCTTCACGGTCGTTCACGTCTCCCCTTTTGTGTCCCGACCTCTGCTCCCGCCAAGATTCCCCAACCTTGCCTTTCCCGTAGTTAAGAGGGCAGCGTGATAGGGGAAGGGGGCGTTGTCAGGTCAACATTGTGAGACTCCGTAACTGCAGTTTCTTTCGCTACCTCTTGCGGGCGAATCATTGATGATGACATGCGGTGTGAAACAGGATAAATTCTTTCCTGTACTATGTAACATTGTATGATTGGTTTTAATGCTTTAAAAGAAATAAAAAACCGGCTGTTGACTAATGGAAACATGTATCTTCTTTGCGGACGCATTGTTGTATTTTGTCATCCTTGTCGGTTTACAATATTATTCGAGTTACGCAGTCATTATATCGAATCAGGGAATTTATTACAGATATCAGCAAGACAAAATCTATGAAAAATTCCAGTCAGGCAAGGAGCAGTAACTAACTCACCCAATCATCTATTAGAATCAAAGGCCCCCACCTTGGATTTTGTACATAAATATAAATAACTATGTACTAAGTAGTAGCAATGAAAGTAAGCACATCACTTAATGCAACATGGTTTGTGCAAAAAAAAGAAATTTGTCAGAAGCTTTGATGCTGATACCAAAGCATATTTGTTTCGTATTTTGGCATCTCAGTTATTGCTGTCGTTAGTTTTTAAATCAGGTGAGATCTAGAAAATCCCTTTACCTGCAAATGGTGGGGAGCCCGCGACCCCAACCCCCGCTCTGCTGTGCGCGCAGCCTCCCCCTTAGCAGTGCGCGAAGGAGGGCTGTGCAGAGGCCGAGGGCAATTAAAAAGGCCTTAAAAACATGGCAACGATGACATTTAAAACAATTGATTTTGCAAAAAAAAAACAAAAAAATTTTTCTTGACTGGGAAAAATGAAATGAAGAAATTTTGTAATTTTTAGTAATTGTGGGTGTGTGTGTGTGTGTGTGTGGGGTGTGTGTGTGTGTTTTGGTGTGTTGTGTTTGGTATGGTATGTGTTTTTGGGGGTAAAAAATAGGTAGAAAAAACATAAGCACTAATAAGATTTATTGAAGACGGGGAATTTTTATTATATTATATATATATATATATATTATATATATAATATAATATATTTTGTTACGCGGGCCCGCCTTCTCTCTGCCCCCAACAAAAGGCAGGCTAGGCAGACGGGTTTTTCCCAAAGGGGTCGTGAACACGAACAGCCCCAAAGAGGCACCGAGCCCCACAGCGCCCCAAAAAACACCACGAGGGAAAACCCACTTGGGGGGCAGGGCACGAAGTAAACACAAAATGACAGTTTTTCCTTATTTACACAATTTATTTCCCGTACATTTTATGGGCACAATACGGGGGAAAAAACTAGTATAACTGCACGTAAGCTTTACAGGGCAACACAAAATTTTCAGGTCACAAGGACACACGGGGGTCTTACAGGGAGCAGCACCCAACTCCGTCTTGCTTTTTCCTGCTCGTCCTCTCACAGCCAGCGCGATGTTTCCCGGTCCCTATGTTAAACATCCCCCAGGTCATCCTTTTCATTTAAACATGTTTCGCACAGAGACAAAGACCCAGGGTAGCAATCCCCCCTATAAAGCAGGACCCATCTGCTTGAATCCTAAAAGAAACAAACTACAGAAAATTTACAAAAAAATTAGCCTCACGAACAAAAAAAATTTCTTTCAAAAAAAAAGAAACCCGAAATTTGAAAATCATTTCTCAGAAACAAAAAAATCTTTCCCAGGGGTTTTCTTCACTCTCGCGGGGACGCTCTGGGGGAGGGTGGGCGGCGGTAGTTTGGCAGGGGCCCCCCAGGGGGGTTCTCCGCCCCAAGACCTGGCTCAGGCCCTTTGGGATCGTTGCATGCCCTCACCGCCCAAATGCTGTCTCATTCGGTCAGCGTCTGCCAGTCCTAAGCCGATGGGGCTAACGTCATTTTTTTTTCACCATGGCCCCAGGAGTAGTTCCGGCCCATGGAAGGCCACAGCCGGTGGCCCCAAGTCCTGGGGAAAGTCGGGAACGGCCCCCCCCCCAACCAACCCTCCTTGTCCCCACGATTTTCGGTGTCCATTTCCCCTCAAAAGTGCCCAGTTTGCACCAGTGGCCCCTTCTGGGCCTTTTTGGAGAAGTTAGTCCCAACACTGTAACAACCCCCCCTGGCCCAAAACAAGGCCCCGCAACCCGCTACCCCATAGCCAGTGCGGGTTTTTGGATGGCCCAACGAGGCCCCTATCCAGCACACTTTTGACAGTCGACACCGGATTTTAGATCGTCCTGGGGGCAAGGTGCAGTCGCCAGCCGTAATACCTCTGCAAAAGCCAACCTCTGAAGCAAGGGACACTTCACCGTCCCCCTCACCGTTTCCCGCCCAAGGTCGAACACCCCTTTATTTGCGTAGGTAGTCAAGACCAGCAAGCGTGCTGCCAGATGGGCCCACATACACGGCAGCCGCTGAAAGTATGCCCTTGAGCGCAACAATGCCCCGTGAACCAACAGTTTGTGGTGCGCGGAAAGTGCATAGTGGCCAAAAATATCAGGCCGCACTGGGGTTTTCTCCCCCCCAGTGTCCACGTCAGGCGGCAGGGTTCCCCATCTACTGAGCCTCCCCCGATCGTGGGGTTTCGACGGCACTTACCAAGGGGGGGCCGGGAACCAAGGACGGCTGGGTTTGGCCCCCTTCTCAGCCTGTCCGATTTTTCCGCCAAACCCCCTTCCTTACCCTTAGGAATCACTCGGATGGGACCATACCTCCACAGCCCTTTACAGCACCTGGAAAGGGCTTTAGAATCCGCCCGGGTTGAGAGGACGGTTTCCGTCCCTCGACCCCGACTACGTCTGTCCCCTCACCACAGTCCCAACCAAAGTTGGAAAGTGGGGGCTCACCTTTCCTCAATGCTTCTTCTCCATTTTACCTTTGGGCCCCCGGAAGTCACGGCGGGGGTGAGCAGGGCCCTAGGCCACTGGGGGGCCTTCGGGAAAGGGCCCTCGAACCCCAAGGCCCTCGTCAGGCCCCCTGGGGTTCCTCAGGGTGTGCCTGTTTGAGTAGATTTGCAGCTGTGGTCTTGCAAAGCGTCAAAAAGAAATGCGGGCAGGCCCACAATATCTTTCGCAGCCAGGGTACGACCCCCTTACAGACCTCCAACCCTGGCCAGTGGGACAGTGTTCGGCCACGCCACGAGCCGCTTCTTCAAGCGGGCCCAATACTCGGCCCTGGGTGGTGCCGAAATGGCGTTCAAACCCTTTTCCACGCTGGTGAAAGGGAGTTGGGATGGGGCAGATCCCCCCAAATTCCCCCCGGGGGGGGCCCCTTAGCGCTTTTCCCAGTGCAGGGCCCTTCCCTTTCCGGCCCCAGCCCGGGCAGATGCCGATTTCAAATTGGGGCGACATATGCCTCCCGGGCCCCCCTTCCCCCGTCGTACTCAGTGGTTTACGTTTCAAGAATGTTGGGGCCCGGGGGCTGCGGGGGGGGAGAACCGTGCCGTGAACTAACACGCCCGGGGGGGGAAGGGGTGAGGGAGGCAACGAGGGGGGTTGAGGGCCCCCAGTTTGCCCCCTATACCCAAAGGGGAGCGGTTCGATCGGCCCCAGCCTTCTGCGCGACCACTGGCTCCGAACCCCGACCGCGGGGCCCCGGGGGGGTCCTGCCAGGACCCCGGCAGACCCAGTAAACTGCACTCTGGCATTGTTGCCAAACCCGTTGCTTCTGCTTGCAACGTACTACCTCGTGACGCGCCTTCCGCCACTTCCCCCTGGGCCGAACTCGCCCTTCGAGTTGTACATCCTCCATCGGTTCACTCTTCAGCTGTCGCAGGCTTGTGGGTGTAGTGAGTTTCCCCTTCACAGAGCAAGTTTGTCTGTAGCCCCTCAAAATTTGGCAAAAAACTGTTCCTTCCCCTTCCTTGCCTTTGACGAGAGGTGCGCCTGCTGGTCCCCTTTGTCCCTACTCTTTTGCCCTTTGGCCTTTTCCCCCCTATCCCGGCCAGCATGGCAGAGATCAGGTCCATCTGGTCGGCTTCACTTCAATCGTGCCGCCTCAGTCGATCCTCTCTTTCATGGCTGCCGCCATATTTGGGCGACAGATAAATCGGGGGCTCTCATGAAAAATATCAAAACCCATCTGCACCATTTGTTAGGGCCGCCTCGTCTCTTCCCCCAACAAAAGCAGGTAGGCAGACGGGTGTTATCCCAGGGGCGTGAACACGAACAGCTCAAAAAGGCACCGAGCACCAAGCGTCCCCCAACACAACGAGGGAAACCCACTTGGCAGGGGGGCCGAAATAAACCAAAAAAGCAGTCTTTCCTTATTTAACAATTATTTTCCGAATTTTCTATAGGCAAATACAGGGGGAAACAGCATGTACATGCAGATACAGCTTATAAAAGGGAACACAAAATTTATAGGTCACAAGGCACACACGTGGGGCATCACGGAGCAGACCCAACTCCGTCTTCCCCTTGTTCCCCGCTCCTCCTCACAGAGCTGCGTATGTTTTCCCCGGTCCCCTTTTGTTAGACAGCCCCGGTCATCCTTTTAGAAAACATGTTTCGCACAGAGAAAAGACCCATTGGGGTAGAAAATTTAATTTTATGCACACACACACATAAACATGTGTATATATATAAGTACACACACACCCAAAACACAAACCCCAACACAACACCCACACACCAAAACACACACACAATTATATATATATATATTATATAATATATAATATTAATAATATGACACACACAACAACATTTTTATTAAACTATATATAATTATAATATATATATATATTAATAAAATATTTTTATACATATATTATATTATATAAAAATATATATTATATATATATACATATATAATATACAAACATAAATATATTATTTTATATAATATATATATATATAATATATATGTTTTTAAAGTATAAAATATTGATATATAGGATATATATTGTATATATTTGTATTAGTTTATATATATTATAAATTAATATAATATATAATTTTAAAATATAGGTATATATAAACCCCTGTAGTATGGTTTTTGTGCAAATAAATATATTAAAATTTTATATATTAATATATATATTATATGTGGGTGTGTGTGTGTGTGGTTGTGTGGTTGTGTGTGGTGTGTGTGTGTTGTACGTGTATATAATTTCAAGTAGTATGTGTGTGGTGCATATATATTAAAATGTTTGCCAGTGGGTCTTGTTTGGCGAAAAAGTGTTAACATGAAAAAAGGGGAACCCGGGCAGTCAAAAATGAAGGGACCGGGGAAACAGGGCGCAGCTACTGTGAGAGGAGGAGCGGAGGAAAAAAGGGGAACGGGGTTGGGTGCGCTCCTGTGGACCCGGTGTGCCCTTTTACCCGATAAATTTTTTGGGTTTCCCCTTTTTATAAGCTGTAGGCAGTGTGACATGTGGGTTTCCCCCCGATTGTGCTATAGAAAAGTGTAGGGGAAATAAATGTGAAATAAAGGAAAGACGATTTTTTGTTTATTGTGCCCGCCTCGCCAAGGGGTTTTCCCCGTGGTGTTTGGGGCGTGTGGGTGGTGCCCCTTGGAGCTGTCAGTGTTCACGACCCTGTGGATAAACACCGTCGCCAGCCTGCTTTGTGTTGGGGCGGAGAGGCGAGGCGGCCCGGGGTAACAAATGGTGCAGGAGTGGGGTTTGGAATTTGATCATGAGAGGCGATTATCATGTCGCCAAATATGGCGGCAGCCAAGGGGAGAGGGAGGGAAAGACTGAGGAGGCACGAGTGAAGTGAAGCCCCGCCGAGGACCTGATCTTGCCATGTGGCGGTAGAGGGGGAAATGGCACAAAGGGCAAAAGAGGGACAAAAGGGCACGGAGCAGGCGACCATCTCGTCGAGTGCAGGCAAGGGGAAAGGCAGAGGACAGTTCTGCCAACTTGTTTAGGTGTAAGAGCAATCTTGCATTGTGAAGGGGAAACTCAGAGTAACCGACAAGGCCCTGCGACAGCGTGAAGAGTAAAAGAGGAGGATGTACAGATCGAAAGGGGGAGGTTTAGGGCCCCGAGGGGGAAGTGAAGGCGGAAAAGGCGGCGTACGAGGTGTAACGTTTCAAAAGAGAAGGCAGACGAGGGTTTTTGGCAAAGATGCCCGGTTTTTCAGTTTCTGGGGTCGCCTGGGGTCCTGGCAGGAACCCCCCGGGCCTCGAGGTCGTGTCGGGGCCAGTGGTCGCTGCAGAAGGGGGGGGACCTCGGGAAACCCCCCTTGGGTATGGGGGCGGCAAAACTCGGGCCGGTCACCGCCCCGTTTCTCCCTCACCCCCTTCTCCCCCCCGGGGGTTGTTTACGGCCGCGTTCCCACCCCGGCCCCCCGGCCCCCGCATTCTGTGAAGGTAAGCCAGCTAGTACGAGGGAAGGTGGCCTGGGGGGGCTAGTCGCCCCCAATTTGAAAAGCTGGCATTTGCCCAGGGTGGAGCCAGGAAGAGAAGGCCTGCAGTGGGTAACAGCGTAAGGGGCCCCCCGGTGGAAATGTTGGGGGCATCTGCCGCCATCCCAACATGCCTTTAACCAGGTGGCAGAGGTTTTTTAAAAGCCCTTTCGGGCACCAAACCCCCCGGCCGAGGTATATGGGCCGTTAAGAAGGGGCTCGGGAGGTGGCGAGACACGTCCCCGTGGCGAGGATGTGGAGGTGTGGTAAGGAGGTCGTACCCTGCATGCGAAAAAAGATGATTTTGGGCCGTCCCGCGATTTCTTTTTTGACGCTTTGCAAGACCAGCAGCTGAAATCTACGTCAAGAAAGGGCCCCCCCTGGGACTGCAGGTGCGGCGAGGGGCCTGGAGTTCGGGCCCTTCTAAGGCAACAGTGGCCCGGGGCCCGTGCTAGCCCCCCCCGTGATTCGGGGCCGGAAGGCAAAATGGAGAAGATGCATTGGGAAGGGGAGCCCAGCACTTCCAAAGGGTTGTGTTGGGGTGTGGTGAGGAAGGGCACGAGTAGTCGGTTCGGAGGGAGCGGGGAAACACGTCCCCTTTAACCGGAGGATTTAATGCCTTTCCCGCGTGCTTAAGGATGTGGAGGTATGGCACCATCCCAGGCATTTTTAAGGCTAAAGGAAGTGGTACAGGCGGAAAAATCGGACAGGTGGAGAAGGGGGCCAAAAACCCAGCCGTTTTGGGTTTCCCCGGGCCCCCCCTTGGGAAGCTGCCGGAACCCGCACGATCAGGTGGAGGGCTCAGTAATGGGAAGCCCATGCCGCGCAGGGCACTGGGGTGGAAGACCTAGTGCGGCCTGTAGTTTGGCCCCTATGGACTTCAGACGCACCACAGAGACTGTGGGGTATCACGGGGGTTGGTGCAGTAAGGGGCAGTACGGTGCAGCGGCCTCCCGGGGTATGTGGCCGATCGGACGGAATGCTTTTGGGGGCGACACGACCAGGTAAGGGGTGTGTCGACCTTGGACGGAAGCTGGTGAGGGGCACGGTGAAGATGTGCCCTTGCTTTAGAGGTTGGCTGTTTTCGAGGTAGTTTCGGGTGAGCGACTGACCTTGCCCCCAGGGGAGTTAGAACCGGGTGTACTGTCAAGGGATGCGTGGGTAGAGGGCCTCGGGAGCCATCCAAAACCCGAGCGGTGATGGCGTAGGGTTGGGGGAGCCTGTTGGACCAGGGAGGGGTAGTTACGGTTG
Source organism: Penaeus monodon (assembly GCF_015228065.2). Lineage (NCBI taxonomy): Eukaryota > Metazoa > Arthropoda > Malacostraca > Decapoda > Penaeidae > Penaeus > Penaeus monodon. Next base: position 3,708 of record NW_023664985.1, on the reverse strand, counting down.
GGAGTAACTTCCCAATAAGGCCCAAAAAAGGTGCCGCTGGGCAAAGCTGGGGGACTGTGGGAAGTGGAGCATCCCGAAGAGCGCGGGGGGCAAAGGGGTGGTTGGGTGGGGGGCCCTTTCCCGACTTCCCCGAGGACTTGGCACCGGGTGTGCCTTAAAATGGGCCAGGAAGTACTCCCGGGGGCCCTGGTGAAAAAGAAGGGACGTTAGCCCCCGTGCGGCGATGAGGACGGGCGACCCCTGACCCAGAGAGGGGGAAAATTTGGGGGTGAGGGCGATGAACAGACGTCAATGGGACCATGAGCCGTTTTGGGGAGGAGAACCCCTTCTGGGGGGGATGCCCCAACTAACCCCCCCCCAAAACCTCCTAGAGCGTCCCCCGCGGAGGAAGGGAAAGCCGCGCTGGATGAAAAAATTTTTTGTTTTGAGAAATGATTTCAATTACGGTTACTTTGTTGAAAAAAATTTGTTTTTTCGTGGGACTAATTTTTTTGTAAATTTCTGTAGTTGTTCGTTTGGTATGTAGAGCAGATGGGTCGTCGCTTGATAGGGGGGGATAGTGCTAGGGCCCGGGGTCTTGCTCTGTGCGAAAATGTGTTAACATGAAAAAGGGGGACCCGGGCAGTGTTAAATGAAGGGACCGGGCAACAGACGCAGCTGGGGAGAGGACGAGCGGAGGAACAAGCGGAGAGACGGAGTTGGGGCTGCTCCTGTGAAGACCCCGTTGTGCCTTTTGACCTGATAAATTTGTGTTCCTGTTATAAGCGTATCGTGCAGTGGTGTAGTTTCCCCCGTTTGTGCCCATAGGAAAAGTGTAGGGTAAAAACTTGTGAAATAAAAGGGAAAAATGTCATTTTGTGTTTACTCGTGCCCCGCCCCGCCCAAATGGGTTTCCCCCGTGGTGTTTGGGACGCGTGGTGCGGGGCCTCTTGGAGTGTTTTAGTGTTCACACCCCGGAAACAGCCCCTTTTGCTAGCCTGCCTTTGTTTTGGTGGCAGAGAGACGAGGGGGCCAACGAAAAAATAATTAAAAGTATAATATTTTATATATACATATATATATATAAATTAATGTCTCGTCTCAAAAATCTTATTAGTGATTATGTTTTTTTTTACCAAATTTTTACACACACACACATAACATACACACACAACAACACACACACACACCCACACACACACACACCAAAAACACACACACAACACACAATTTAAAAAGAAATTTTAAATATTTCTTCATTCCATTTTTTCCCAGTCAAAGAAATCTTTTGTTTTTTATGCCAAGCAATTTTTTGAAATGTATTAGTTGCCATGTTTTTTTAAAGGGCCCTTTTGGAAAATTTCCCTCGGCCCCTGCAGAGCCCTCCTATGTCGCAGCTGCACAGAGAGGAGGCTGCGGCCACGAGCAGAGGAGGGCGTTGGGCGTCGCGGCGCTCCCGGAAAAATTGCAGAGTACGAGATTGTTAGGATTTCAGCCTGAGTAAAGCATAAAAGGGCAGGCAATAAACTGAGAGCCAAAAAATACGAAAAAAATAGTTTGGTATCAGCCCTCCCTTATGAGCGAATTGCTTTTTTTGCCCCCAAAAAATGTTGCTTTGTGGGTTACTTTTATTGTATACTTAGTACATAGTTATTTATATTATGTTACAAAATCAAGGTGGTGCCTTTGATTCTAATAGATGATTGTGAGTTAGTTACTGCTCCTTGCCTGACTGGAATTTCATAGATTTTGTCTTGCTGATATCTGTAATCAATTCCTGATTCGATATAATGACTGCGTAACTCTGAAAGTATTGTAAACCGACAAGGATGGACAAAATACAACAATGTCGTCCGCAAAGAAGATACAATGTTTCCATTAGTCAAACAGCCGGTTTTTTTATTTCCCTTTTTAAAACATTAAAACCAATCATACGAATGTTCATAGGTACAGGGAAAGAATTTATCTGTTTCACACCGCATGTCATCATCAATGAGTTCGCCGCAAGAGTGTAGCGAAAGAAACTGCAGTTACGGAGATCTCACAATGTTGACCTGACAAACGCCCCCTTTCCCCCATCACGCTGCCCTCTTAACTACAGGCAAGGCAAGGTTGGGGAAATTTGGCGGGAGCAGAGGTGGGACACAGAAAGGGAGACGTGAACGACCCTGAAGGGATCAGCAAGCAGTTGGACAGAGCAAGGCGGCAGATCAGCAAATGATCGGCAGCCTTTTTTTACCTTATCTAAGTTAAATTCTGCAGTCTTGTGCACCTGGGGGGCCACAAAATAATGAAGAGGAATATTTCTTCTATCTCATGTGGATTTTCTTCCAACACTTTGAAGTAATAAATTGTCTTCTTTTTACAAACACCTAAAAATGATAAACATTTCATTATAAGGGATAAAGTAGATTTTCCCTTAGAATTTCCCACGCTACCATTCCCATCAATGTAAAAAGGACATACAAAACAGGTCTTCGCAACAAGCGTAGTAAATTTATGTGCCGGGGTTATCTTTCTGACAAGACGGAGAATAATAATCTTCACGATATACTTTATTAAAGGCATCTTTCATGTCTGTGAAACCGGTATATACTATTTGCAGGGAAGTGTCTAGTTAGCTGGGTGTGTACTGCACGTTGAAAGTGACAACCATCATGCCCCGGACTGCTCGACCAGTTAGTGAGCGCGACGACTGCACTGCTGTCGCTCACGATGACTGAGACTGCCTCTCACAAGCAAAACCCTGTCCCAATATCAGATTATGCAAGTCTGATTCTACCCCACTAATCCCTTGATGCAGGGCTTTGCCAGCCCGCGTTGAACGACCTTTGGCGCTCCATTCTCCCACGCCGGCTACCTCCTTCACAGACTCTTACTAGAAACAGGCAGGATGCGGGATACACCACACAGTGCCACGTTCCTCAGCACTGGTGCCAACACAACCCGGGATTTGATCCACATTCTATCACTGCAGGATAGGGGCTGCTGGTCTTAGGAGGTCGTGTCGGCGTTTATCTGGGTCGCGTCGATTCGGAGTTCTCCGCCGCCGCTGCGAGTCTTCTTCGGTGGTGACGTCGCTCAACCATCTGCAGAGGGCGAACGGCTGTCTGAATACTTTTAATCCACATGAAGTCTTCCCATCTTCCCCATATCCACAGCTTGATATTCCCTAGAAAGTCGCCTTCCTCCTTTACGTTTCTCACACTTCGCACCGCGCCGCATCCGCTGATTTAGTAGGAGGGACGAGACAGCGTCCAGCCCTTCCATCATGGCCTCCAGGCGTCGCGTTGTGGCCCCCAAGAGGAACAGATTCATCGGGCGATTAACAGCATCCGTACCGTTAAAATGTAGCACATTTATTTCTACATACATGCAGATAAGCATGACAAAATAATTTAATAATTATATATTTTAATATATATATATATAATATATATATATTTATATTTATATTATATATAATATATATATATATATATATATATATAAAATATATATATATATATATATATATATATATATATGTGCATGTTTATCTGCATGTATGTAGAAATAAATGTGTGTGTGTGTGTGTGGTTGTGTGTTGTGTTGGTGTTTGTGTTGTGTTTGTGTGTGTGTGTGTGTGTGTGTGGGGTGTGTGTTGATACGGGAGTGAAAACCTTTGGGTCTATTTGTCTTGTCTTTTGTGTTTTTTTGGGTTAACCACTTGGCCCTATTTGGCCAACG
>NW_023664984.1:0-13269 GCF_015228065.2 Penaeus monodon | reverse complement strand
ACAAACTAAAACACACGCATAAATACTGCACATGTGTGTGTGTGTGTGTTGTTGGGTGTGTGTGGTGTGTGTGTGTGTGTGTGTGTGGTGGTGGTGGTGTGTGTGTGTGTGTGTGTGTGTGTGTGTCTGTGTGTGTGTGCACAAACGAAAAGGCAGTTTGTCAATGCAAATACAAAAACTAGTGGTTCTTACTCTAAATTCAGAACAAACAAATGCATATATAGAATAAAATTTAACAATAATACAAATAACATATAGAATACAACTGTTTCAGAGGTGTGGAACACGCACAAACATATAACAAAGTGATCGAAATAGCAAATACTACTACTTGTGCTGAGGGAAGACGTTAGTGGGCAGAGAAGCAAGTTACGGTCGTTGTGTTGTTCAGTTCAGGCTTCATCGCTTGTATAAAGGAGTGAGAGGTTACACGGTGTAAGGGAAAGGGTGTGATTGTTGGTTGTCCTTATTGCCGGGAAAGTTCTGAAGGATTTATTTTGTGTTCTAAGATGGGGTGACGAAATCCGTCGTGAGGCTGACCCCAAGTAAGTAGTTTAAGCTTGGCAGCTAAAATCGATGAATGAATTAAAAACAATAAAACATGTGCCTGAACTGCTTAGAAACTTGGCGATCGTTTAAGTGTTGTGAGGGCAAACTTAAACTTGATTTGGGGGTTAATATTTTGTAAAATTTGATTTAATTGTTTTTGGAATTTACGGCTTAAATTGCTCATTTGTAGCAGTTCCACATATCTATGTGACAGCGGAGTCGGTGTGTTTGGTTGGGATATATTTTTTTTTACACAGGAAAGTTCTGCTATCAAAGATTAAAAAAAAAAAAAAAAAAAAAAAACATTATGGAAAACTGGCCAGTTGCTACATAAATCGTAAGCTGTAGTGATGAGAATTTTAATGCTGCTAATTTATATATAACCTAGAAAGTGAAGGTTAAGGCCAGTGAAGATGGTTTTCGGCAGATGGTCGCATGTAAGACGATATTACATGTGTGTGACAAGTGTGTTGAAAACGGTAGTTGTTAGCACGCGGGCGCATAAGTGTGTGTGAGTGTGGTGTGTGTGTGTGTGTGTGTGTGGTGTGTGTGTGTGTGTTGTGGTTGTGGGTGTGTGTGTGTGTGTGTGTGTCGCGCGCGTGCGCGTGCGTGCGTGAATACACACGCGCTCGCACATGCGCATATATATATATATATATATATATATATATATATATATATATATATATATATTATATATATATATACTATAATATATATATATAATATATATATGCATTAGCAATTATCCAATAGAAGATATATATTAGCCATGAAACAGACAAAATAATCAACTGATAATCCCCACACTAACCAAACATCATTTCAGAATTTCCATGTTTACCTTTTTACTAGTATATACCCAAAAGTCCTATTATGAGTTCAGATAAGAGTTCTTCCAAGGAAAAACCAAATCTTTTCCGTGAAAGATGAACAGGGGAAACACAACCACAAATACACTGCCAGTTCACCATCTATGTGAAGAACTCAGATTTTTTTGTGTTATCACGCAATGTACAAAAAAAAAGCGAGGCATTCGAGATGAATTGTGTTGAACGGGGTACACATGGGCATGTACAAAGATGACGATGAACAAATGAACAAACTTTTAATTGCAAGGACACGGTGCCTGAAATTCCGAGGAGATGTAGTAGAGATTTTTGTTTATTTATGTTTTTGTTGTGTTTGTTTGCTAATATCTATTTGCTTAAACAAATTCACCAATCAATCTTTTATTTTCATCAATTACCGAATTTCTATGTATTCGTTCGAGAATTAGTATTTTTATTAACACTTATATTTGATTATTATATAACATATATCATATATTCATTTATCTACTTTCAAATATTCTAAATACTCTTTTATTGTTTTTTCTTTCCAGCTAGAAGGACGGGGAAAATAAAGCACAAAAGGGGATTAGAGAGAAAACACAATAAAGAGTAGTAAGAGAATGGTATGTGAGAAAGATGGGAAACAGATGGAATATAGTAAAAGGGAATTAGAAATGAGATGGAATAACGTGACTGAACAAGAAAAGGATGTCCTGAGAATAGATAGATTAAGATAGAGAGAAATGGATAGACAGATAGATAGATAGAGTTGGAAAGATTGATAGATAGATGGATAGATAGATGTGCAAACGGACAGCGAGATATTGAGGTAGACAAATAGGCTGATAGATAAACTATGATAGACAAACAGCGTAGATAGATAGATAGTAGATAGAGTTGATAGATATCCAGATATAGATGGATATATAAACAGAAAGATATATGCATAGATAAACAGATACATAAATAAAAAGACAGATAAACTAATAGAATTATATATATACAGACAGATAGATGAAAAAAATACACATAATGAAAGAAAGGGCAGGAAGAGAAAGCGAAATAAGTAAAAGCGGGAGAGAAAGGAAAAGGGAAAAATAAATTTACCTGTCAATAGACATGATGTATGATGCATGTGAATATATGTAAATCAGTGAAATTTATACCCATTTATATGAAAATAAACAGTTACACACAAACCACACACACACACACACCCCACAACACCACACACACCACAACACCCCACACACAACACACACCCCACAACACACACACACAAACTAAAAACTCACAGACTCCAAACCCCAAAAACACACAAACACACAAAAAACACACACAAACACACACACACACACGCACACACACCACACACCCACAAAACTCACAAAACCACAAACACTAAACACACACGAACCCCACGAACACCACGAACAACACGAAAAACCCAACGCCACAAAACACACCAAAACCCCACGAACACCCACAAACACACCGAACACAACACAAACACACAACACACGCACAACACACACACACAATAACTTGCTCATCCCTTCCTCTGACCACAGACACGCACCTGACGCTGGTGTTCCATAGCAATGAGGGGAAATAGAAATCACTTTTTTTACGGCGAAGAAAAAGGTGACTAAAAGAAGGCCCAGGTGGAGCCCTCCCCCTTTTTACTTTTGTTTATTTCCTGTTTTTCTTTTTCCTTTTTTTTTTTTTTTTTTTTTTTTTTTTTGGGGGGGGGGGATTTTTTGAGAGATAGATAGGTGATAGATAGATAGATGAATTTTTGTCTGTTTATCATTTTCATTTTTGAATTTTTTGATTTATTTCACTTCTATTTTTTTATTTTTTTGTTATTTCAGTTCTCCGTCTTCTCTTCTCCTTCTCCTTCTCCTTCCCCTTTTCTCCTTTTTTTCTCTACCTTTTCCCTCTTTTCTTTTTCTTTCCCCCCCCCCTTTTTCAATTCTTTTGAGCTCTCCTTCTCACCCTTCCTCCCTTTTTCCCTCTTTTCCTCATCATCATTTTTTTCTCACGTTTTCGAATACGGTGACAAAAAACACGTGGATTTTTCGCACGATGAATGGCAGGAACAAGAACAAGTGAAAATATTAAGGGAAACGAAGCAAGTTGGTTATTTTTTTTCCCATTTTCTTGGTCAAGGTATATGTTGCAAAGACCTTACGCTCTCTTCCCCCTCTTCTGTCTCTTCTGCCTTTCATTCTTCTTTCTTTTTTCCCTTTTTCTCTTTTTCTCTCTCTTTTCTCTTTTTTTTTCTTGCTTTTTTTCTTTCTTTCTTTTTTTTCACTCTCTCTTCCCTCTTTTTTCCCTTCCCTTCCCCTTTCCCCTTCCCCCTTCCCCCTCCCCCTCCCCTCCCCCTCGTAGTCTTTTTTGTCTGTCGACGTCTGTTGTCGTCGTCTGTCTGTCGTCTGTTGTCTTCTGTTTTCTGACTGTCTGCTGTCTGTCTGTCTGGTGTTGTCGGGGGTCTGCTCTTTTCTCTCTCTCTCTCTCTCTCTTCTCCTCTCTCTCTCTCTCTCTTTCTCTCTTTTTTCTCTCTCTCTCTCTCTCTTTCCTCTCTCTCTTCTCACTGTGGGGGTGGTGTGGTTTTGGTGTGGGGTTTGTGTTTTTGGTGTGTTGTGGTGTGTTTTTGTGTGTTTGTTTTGGGTTGTCTTTTTCTCTCTTATCTATCTATTATCTATTTTCTATCTATCTATCATCTACTTTCCCCCTTCCATCCTCCATTTTCGCCCAACCTCCCCACCTTGTCCCCCCCCCCCTCCCCCCACTCATCCCATCCCCCCTCCCATGCCTCCTCAATCTTCTTTTCCCTTTTCCCCATCCTCTTCCTCCCCCCCCCCCTCCCCCTTTTTTTTTCTTCCTATGTCTTACCCCTCACGCCCCCCCCCCTAACTTCCCACCATTTCCTACCATTTAAAACACCAGTACTCTTTTTTTCCCTCCCCATCAAATCCCCCCCCCCTCCCACCTTCCCCTCCGTCACCTTTCCCTTCCCTTCTCCATCTCTCTACCTCCACCCCACCACCATTTTCCTCCTCCACCTCCTAAACCTCCTCCCCAACTCCCCACCATCTCCTCCCCCCTTTCCCTCCCTCCCTCCTCCATCTCCTCCACCCCCCCTTCCCCCCTCTCCACCTCCCCCGCCCCCCCTCCTCTCTACCATTCCCCAAATTCCCCCCCACCTTCTCCCATATTTTCCCCCGTCTCCACCCCCCCCGCCTCCCCTCCTCCCCTAGCCATTCCCCGGGCACTCCACCTCCATCCCCCCCAATCCCCCCCCCCCCCTCCCCCCTCCCCCAACCCCCCCTCCCCCTCATTTCGCCCCAAAAAAAACACAACTCACTCCCCCCCCTTTGGGGGGGGAGCGGACGAAAGCACTACCCCCCCCCCCCCCAACCCACACCAGCGGATCAATAACCGGGGTGAGGACCGACGCCCAGGGGGTAACGTCCCCGGGGCTTCGTGGGGAGGCGTCGAAAATCGATGGGGCCGGGGATGGGGGAGGGTGGGGGGGAGTGAAGGAGAGGGGGGGGAGGGGAGGGAAATATGAGGGGGTGAGGGGGGGGAAGTGAGAGGGTGGGGGGGGGGAGGGATAGAGGGTGGGGGGGGGGGGGAGAAGGGGGGTGGTGAGAGGGGGGGGTTGGGGAGGAGTTGCGAGTGAGAAGGGGAAGGGGGGGGGGAGGGGGGGGGGGGCGTGGTTGCGAGCGCCATTTTTGTTTTTTGTTTGTTTTGTTTTAAAAAGAAGGGGAGGAGGTTGAGGGGGGTAAGAGTTTGGGGGAGAGTGTGAGGGGGAGGAATGGGTGGGGAGGAGTTGGAGTGGGGAGTGGAAAGTTGGGGGGGGGGGGAAAGGGGGAATGTGATTGTTTTTGGGGGAGAAGGTGGGGGTTTAGAAGAGAGAGGTTGATGGTGATTTGACGGAGGAGAACAGGGGGAGGAAAAGAAAAAGGAGGAGAGAGGAAGGGAGGAGGGGGTGGAAAAGAGAAGAAAGTGAAGGAGGAGGGGAAAAGGAGAAGAAAGTGAAGGGGGAGGTGGAAAAAGGGGGAAAGGGAAGTAAAGGGGAGGTAAAAAAATATGGAGAGAGAAGGGCGAGAAAACACAAGAAGGGGAAGAGGAGGAGGAGGGGAAAAGGGGGGGAGGAGGGGAAGAGTAGGGGAGGAGGAAAAAGGAAAAAAAAGGTAAAAAAGGGGAGTGGAGGGAGGAGAGGAGGGAAAAATTTAAAAAAAAAAAGGGAAGGAAGGAAAAAAGGAAGAAAAAAAATTTAAAAAAAAAAAGAAAAAAGAATAAAAAAGAAGAAAAGAGAAAAAAAAGAAAATCGCAAAAGGAAGGAAGAGACATAAAAAGGGGGAATTGAAAAATCAAGCAAGGGGAAGGGAAAAAAAAACGGGGGAAAGGGGGAGAGGGGGGGGGGGGAAAAAGGGGGAGGGGAGACGCAGCCCTCGAGTGTCAGCGCAGATTGGTGGCATGGCACGATAGAGATGACGTGGAGGAATGACAGGGAATGTGTGTGTTTATTAGCATGATTGGCACTGTCTAGAATGCCAGAGTCGAGGATTTTCAAATGACGAGGAGTCTGTGCATGAAGCTTACTTTTTTGGGGCATTGGGGTGAGCTTCCCTGGGGGGGTTCAGTTACAAGAATCTGAAGGGATCGATTTGTTGTTTTTATTTGACACATTGTTTAAACTATTTTTATCATTTTTTTTGTTTTTATTGGTATAAATATTTCTTTATTATTTTATTATATATTATTTTAAAATCACCTATTTTTACTTTTTATTATTTTATTTACATTATTATTACATTTTATTATACTGTTTTTGTTTTTGTACCATTGAAATTTTCCGTTTATTTTTAAATCATATTTTTATCATTATCGTTTTTGTTTTTTACATAATATATCATTCTTATCTCAAATAATTCATGTGCCAAAAACGTGTTTGAGTTGTTTTTTCTCATTGGTTTTAAATCTGTCTATATAAAGTTTTACTTCCAAATGGGGTATGAAAGTATATCAGGCAGCCAGGATGAAAATAAAATCGGAAGAAAAAAAAAATTTTCAATTTTCCCGTTCGGGAAAAATGGAAAATTAAAAAAAATTTATTTATGGATCAGCAGTGATGTGTAAATGAAATTTATCTCCCCAGACGTCTTTAAAAGGGGGGGGGGGAGAAGGGAGGGAGGGAGAGATGGAGGGAGGGAGAGACGGAGGGAAAGGGGAGATGGGGGAGGGGGAAATGGGGGGAGGGGAGGGGTGGGGGGGGGGAGGGAGGGAGGGAGGGGGAGAGGAGGGGGGTGAGGGGGGAGGGGGAGACGGAGGGAGGGGAAGACGGGGGAGGGGGGAGGAGGGGAAAGGGGGAAAAGAGAGAGGAGAAAGAAAGGGAGAGAGAGAGGGAAAGAAGAGAGAGAGGGGAGAAGGAGAGAGAGGGGGGAGAGGAGAGGAGAGAGAGAGAGAGAGAGGAAAAGAGAGGGGGAGGGGGTGGAGGGAGACAGACAGACAGACAGGGAGACACAGAGAGGGTAGAAAATAAAAGATAGACCAACAGAGAAACGGGTTTTAGAGAAGACACAGGAAAAGCAAGATCAGACAGACAGACACGAGACAGAGACAGAGTGAAAAACACAAAAAAACCAAAAAAAACAAAACAACAAAAAACAGGAGTTCCCCCCTACACCGAACGGAATCGATTTCCCCAACCCATGAATGCAGAGTCAAACCCTTTCCTGGTCCCGATACAATCAATTTCACCGGGGGGGAGTGCGACGTACAGCCCGCGGGGAAAGCTTGCGTCTATTTCCCTGAGTCACACCCCGAGCTTTTTTGTGAGTTTAAGTATCTTCTTTTTGTAACTTTTCCGTTTTCATTTAAGGGAACCCAGAGGAGTTTTTTTTTTTTTTTAAGGAGAGGTTTTTTGTTGTATAAGGTTTTGAAAAAGGAAATAGTTACAGGATACAAAAAAAAAATATGAGAATGAAAAAAGACTTTGAATACTCAGTTAAAATATATAAAACATAAAAAATAATATATAATTTTAATATATATTTATATTATATTTAATTATATATATATAATATATATATAATATAAAGATAATTACATACGTTCAAACCCGGGGGGGATGTAGGAAGTTATTTTAAACAAGAAAGCTTAGTAACAGGGGGTTTTAGGTTACACCACGGCAAAAGAAGAAGAATAGTGGGAGGAAGAGAACGAAAGAGAGAGAGAGAGAGAGAGAGACGACAGACAGAAAAACAGACAGAAGAGAGGAGAGGGGAAGAGAGAGAGAAAGAGAGAGAGGGGAGAGGGAGAGAAGAGAGCCGAGGGGGGAAGAGAGGAAGAACAGGCAGGAGGCAGGCAAGGAGAGAGAAAGAGAAGAGAGGGAAAGAAAAAAAGAGAGAAAAAGGGGGAAAGAAGGAGGAGGAGAGAGAGAGGGAGGGAGAGAAAAAGAGGGGAGAGTTAGAGGGAGAGAGTTAGAGGGGGGAGAGTTAGAGGGGAGAGTTAGAGAGAGAGGGAGAGAGAGAAGGGGGTAGATAACCAGAGAAAAACAAAGAAAGAAAAACACAACCAAAAAAACCACGCACACACACACACACACCACAACACACACACCAAAACCCCACACCACACAAACACAACCACACACATGTCAGTCAGATAAGGTAGAGGCAGAGAGACAAAACCAGCGAGAAGAGAGAGAGAGAGAGGAGAGAGAGAGAGAAAAGGGGGGAGAGAAAAATTAGAGGGAGAGAGTAGGAGGAGAGAGAGAGAGAGAGAAAAAAAAAAAAAAGAGAGAGAAAGAGAGAGAGAGAGAAAAGAGAGAGAGAGAGAGATTGAGAGAGAGGGAAATTATAAAAAAATTTAGCAAAAGTTTTGGTCTTAAACTGCCCATGTAAAAAAATTTTTGACAGGGAAAAAGGGAGAGGCTGAAATTTAGGAAATGTGTGTGTGGGCCCTTTCCCTGAAAAAAAAGTGAGTTTAATTTGGGTTTTTTTCCCGGGTGTGTTTTGTTGTGTTTTTTTCCGCTTTTTTTTTTTTCAGTTTTTTTTGTTTTTTTCGCGTATGGTTGTTTGCAAGGGCGGGGTGATTTTTATTTTTCTCTTTTAAAAAAGGTTTTTTTTTTTATTAAAAATAAAATAATTTATCCTTTCCCCTTTTATTCATTCATTTTTTCCCTCTATTACAATTTTTTTGTCTTTTTCATTATATTTTTTTCTTCATTTTAAAAATTTTCCCTTTTTTTTTTATTCATTCCTTTTTTATTACAAAAAATTTTCGCTTTTTTTTTTTCTTTTTAAAAAAATTTTTCCTTTTGTTTTTTATTATCTTTTTCCATTTAGCCCTTTTTTCGTTTATGAAGCGAGATACACCCGTATGACATTTTGTAGGTTATGATGAACAAGGTCAGGTTTATACACTGTGCCCCCCCCCCTCCCCCCCTTTCCTTCCTTTTACCTCTTTTTATTTTAATAATTCTTTTTTTCTTTCAATTTTTTGTACTGTCCCAAAAGCTTAAAAGCATAGATGTAGGATCTTGCAATTACATTTTCAACAACATTACATCATCAATTATATCACACAAATATTATATTATCAATTATTATTTAATTTTTAAAAATTTATTAATTTTAATCATATACATTATTTTTTACATTTTTAATTTTAAATTTTTAATTTTTTTATATTACATTATCAACAATATTATCGATTATTTCACTACAAAATTTTTTATCCCATCATTATTTTTAGGATAGTAGTAGTAGTAGCAGTATTAGAATACGGGATAGTTTATTATTATTAGTAGTGAACTGTATGAGTATCAGCAGCAGCATATATATAGTAGTAGTAGTATCAGCAGCAGCTAAATAGTGTATAGTAGGCGGGGTAGTAGGAGTAGCAGGGGGGAGTAGTAGTAGTAGTAGTATAGCAGGGGGAGTAGGAGTAGTAGTAGTAGCAGGAGTAGTAGTAGTAGTAGAGTAGCAGGGGTAGTTAAATGTAGTAGAGCAGGGGTGTGTAGTAGTAGTAGTGCAGGGTGTAGTAGTGTAGCAGGGGGATCGTAGTTGGCAGGGGTAGAGTAGAGTAGCAGGGGGATAGCAGGGGGGGAGTAGTAGTAGTAGCAGGGGGAGTAGTATAGAGTAGAGGGGTTTGTAGTAGTAGTAGCAGGGGTTAGTAGGGTAGGCAGGGGTTTAGTAGTAGTAGTGCAGGGGGGTAGTGTAGTAGTAGTAGTAGTAGCAGGGGGAGTAAAAGTAGTGCAGGGGTAGTAGTAGTAGAGAGGGGTGTGTAGGTAGTAGTAGTAGCAGGGGTAGTAGGGGTTAGTTTGTAGTAGTAGTAGTAATAGCAGGGGTAGTCGTAGTAAATAGCAGGGGTAGTGTAGTAGTAGTGTATAAGCAGGGGTAGTCGTATAGTAGGAGTATCAGGGGTAGTATAGTAAGACAGAGGTAGTGAGTAGTAGGCAGGGTAGCAGTATAGTAGTGTAGCAGGGGGTAGTTTGTAGTCGTAGTAGTAGCAGGGGGTAGTAGTAGTAGAGTAGTGTAGCAGGGGTATAGTAGTGTAGAGTATAGGGGAGGGGGAGCAGTAGTAGTAGTAGTAGGGAGGGGAGTAGTAGTAGTAGTAGAGGGGTAGTAGTTAGTAGTAGTAGCAGGGGGGGAGCAGTAGGTTAGTAGTGCGGGGTTTTGTAGTAGTAGTAGCAGGGTATGTATAGTAGTAGTAGTAGCAGGGGTAGAGTTTGTAGAGTGAGTAGCAGGGGTGCAGTAGTATAGTATAGCAGGGGTGATAGTAGTAGAGGGGGTAGTAGTAGTAGTAGGGAAGCAGGGGGGTTTTGTAGTAGTAGTAGAGGGGTAGTAGTAGTAGTAGTAGCCCGGGGTAGCGTAGTAGTAGTATATAATCAAGCAACAAAAAAACCCCCTCCCTTGCACGTTAAGGAGCCTGACGGGCCTTCAAAAAAACATTCCCAAAACCCCAATCCCAGCCCATACATTCCACCTGAAACCATCGCCCTTTGGACGCCACCTACCCGAGGGCAAGGACCCTGTAAACAAATGCAAAAGGGGGTTTTGTGTGGTGTGTGTGGGTGTGTGTGTGTGTGTTTTGGTGGGTTTTTGTGTGTGTGTGTTTGTGTGTTGTGTTTTGGGGGGTGATGTAAACCAATTGGGAAGCTTTAGTATTTTGGGGGTAGAAGTAATAAAAGGGCCTGGAGCTTTGGGGTTTTTGGTTATCTTGCTATCAGTTATTGTTTTATTGTCATCATATCATTGTCGTGCTATTGTCCCCATTGCTCCCACATCATCGTTTTTGTAATTTCAGATTTTTTTTACATCATCATCATCACCATCCCGCATCACCATCAACACATTATCATCATCATGGTTGCACCATTATAATACCACCCCCCCTCACCCCAGCAAATACACCACCATCGACTTTTCTCGAGATGACTCACGCCACGCCCCTCCCCGACACGCCCATATCTGGGTGGAGCTTTTCATAGTCGGGAAATTGACAAGAAAAAAAACAAAATATAATTTTTAAAAATGAACATCAATAAGCGAGTAAACACACAAAGAAATGTTGAATTCATGATATCGGCATGGCAAGAAAGACTTAAGGGAACCAATTGCAGCAACTGGTATCTAATTACCAACCGGGGGACAAATTTCCCGGAAAAAGGGAAAATTTTTTAACTGAAAAGGAAGACCTTCGTATGGTTAAGGGGGGTGTTGGGGGCGAAAAAACAATCCCTTTTTTTTCTTGTGTATTTAAGGTCTTTGGACTTTTGCAAAGAGTTTGTGAGTTAGAATTATTTGGTTATTTCTTAATTGGTTTATTTATTTGGGTTCATGTTTATCTGTTCTATTATATATTTTTTTTTCTCTTTTTTTGACAAAGACCATTTGGAATTTCACTTTTATTTTCTTCTCTCCCCTCTCTTCTCTCTCTCTCTCTCTCTCTCTTCTCTCTCTCTCCCCTCCTTTCCTTTTCCCCTCTCCCCTCTCCCCCTCTCTTCTCTCTCTCTCTCTTTTCACTCACTTTTCTCCTCTCACACAACCTACCTCACAAGGCAAGGGTTACACAGAAAAAAACTCAACTTGTACACTTACACTATAACTTGTACATTCTTTTTACACTAAAAGGAAACGAACACACATTCAAACGAGACTTACTTTACCCCAACAAAAATGCCACGCCAACACTTATTCCCACAAGATTTTTATTAAGTCGTAAAATGTGTAGTTTATTACTTTTTTAAAGCAGTTTTTAGAAGGGGGAATGAAAAAACGCACTCACATTTACACACCTACGCGCACGCACGCATGCACGCACGCACGCACACACGCCGCACGCACGCACGCACGCACGCACGCACGCACGCACACACACACCACACAAAACACACACACACAACACACACACTCACACTCACACACAAAACAAACAAACAAACAACAATAAACACTGACAAACATTTTAAACAATCAAATACACACCCAAAAAAAAAAAACACAAATCACCGCCAGACAACCAGGAATTAGTAATCATTCCGTCAAACAAACCATAAAAATTCCTGTTTACAAAAGGAAAAGCAATGCCTATCCACATATGATTTCTGCGATTTATTTTATAATTCACACGATTCATATTAATCATCATAATTTCGACTATCTATTCATCACTGACCCGTGACCCAGGGCTGTGATTCTCAGAAAATCGCTGAGTCATACGCTTTTAGACATAGACACACACACACGCTCAAAGGATATACATGTGAGTTGCCTGTTCTGATGGGGTCACCCGGTTAAAAGGTAGGATTGATAATTTGATTCTAGGGATATCATATTTGATATGTAATTTAGATATTTGAGTCATCGGTTAACTACTTTGCTCTCTTCTCTTTCTGTGTGTCTGTCTATCTATCCTTTAACCTCTCTATCTATCTATCTATCTATATATATTTTTTTTATGTTTATCTGTCTGTTGTCGTTCTGTCTATACCAATCAATCGATTTATCCGGCAACCTAGCTATCTATTTTTCCAACCGTTCTTTCCACTCTTCTCTCTCTCTCTCTCTCTGCTTTCTCTCTTCTTCTCTTCCTCTCGGATCTCCTCTCTCTCTCTCTCTCTCTCTTCCTCTCTCTCTCTCTCTTTCCTTTTCTCTCTCCCACCTCCCTCCCTCCCTCCCCTCTCCCTCCCACCTCCTCCCTCCCTCCAAATCCCTCCCTCCCTCCAAATCCCTCTCTTCCTCTTCCTCCCTTCCCTCTCTCCCTCCTTCAACCCCCCCTCCCCCTCCCCCTCGACACCAACGCAGAGAAAAAAGAGAAATATGAATGGGAAACTCGTTTTTTTGCGCGAGTGAACTCAGGCAGCACCACGTTTATTAAGGTGGTGGGCAGCCCGGCGTTAAGGCAGAAAAATGCGAGTGGGGAAATGAAGGGTAAGAGGGGAGAAGAAGGAGAGGGGAGAGAAGGAGAAGAGGGTGGGGGGGAGAAGAAGAAGAGGGCGAGGGGGAGGAGAGGGGAGAAGGAGAAGGGCATGGAGGATTGGGGGATGAGATGAGAATAAGAGGAAGAGAGAGAAAGGGGAGGGGACAGAAAAAGGGCGTGGAGGGATGGGAAGAAGAGGATGAGAAGGAGAGAGAAGAGAAAGAGAAGAAGGTGAAGAGGAGGAGATGGAAGAGAGTAAGAGATGGTAAGGAGAGAGGAGAGAAGTAGAAGGGCACACAGGTGTGAAAAGATGGGAGAGAGAAATAGCGGGAGGGATAGGGGGAGGGGTGGAAGAAAGGATGGAGAGGGGATAAAGATGAAATAGGGAGAGAGAGATGAAAGAAAAGACATGAATATATAAGAGAAGGATTAAAAAAAAGAAATTAAA
>NW_023664983.1:7500-13270 GCF_015228065.2 Penaeus monodon | reverse complement strand
GATGAGACGCAAGGGGCCAGACACAGAGTACTAAGATCATTCTACGTACATGCTGTCAGGCCCATTGTAGATTATGCCTCCCTCGCTCTGATTGGCATCAGAGAAATAAAAAAGGGACCGATTGGAGACAGTCCAAAACAAAGCCGCCAGGGTCATTCTGGGTGCCCCAAGGTGGGCGAAGGTCCTCAACCTCCTAGTGGGGGACAAACCTTCTCCCCTTGGCCTCACGAATTGATCTAACGGCAGCCCAATTCTTATAAAAGGGTCATCCAGGCTCCAGGAACACAAGCCTAAGACACAAAATAGTCAGACCCCCTAGAACAAGATAACGAGCTGTTTGCAAACAACTCCGGGCTGTCTCACACAGCCGGGGTTGCTATACGCCATCAGCTCAAAGAACCACTACTGGCCAAGGGCATGGACTCCCCACCCCTGACTTTTGTCGAAGCTCTGCCGTGGGCACAAACCTCGATAGAGTTTCGGTCATGAGACTGGAAAGCAAAAAAAAATGAATTTTGTACGCCTAGCTAAAGGCAGAAACCCAGAGGGTCATTGCAACCATCACCCCTCCGGGAGCTAACATATTACACAGAGGGGATCGGTCGATCCCTTGACCCACACTGCAGGCGCCGGCTTTGCAGCAAGGGATCCCACAATATCCATGAGGGTAAAGAAAAACGCCTCCTCGCTACAGGCAGAGGTATTTTGCTATCAGGGAGCACTGAGACACGCGTCCAGGAGAAAAGGACACGTGGTCATACACCCCAGACTCCAAAGGAGCCGTCGACTGTCTTCAGCAGCGCTCACCCACTGACAACATCTACCTCCTGACAACCATCGGCACAATAACACAAAGGATGCTTGCTCGGGTAGAAGAATTTCATAAAACTGGGTTCCCAGCCATATAGGGATCAGAGGCAATGAGCTTGCTGACAGATTAGCCGAAATCGGCCGGGGTATGCCCCCAAATCCCATGATAATACATCAGAGCCGAAGTTTACTTAGGAGGAAGTGTACGGTGGCGGCCAACTCCTTCCTCCTGCAGCTTCACAGAGAGGAAACGAGACATTCCCCCTCGGCCAGTGGTACTCAGATGCCACGGGCTATGAACCACTGGCACTCTCTGAAATAAACAACAGAGGTACCGAAGCATTCTGCACAAAATGCGCCTAGGTTACCACTGTGCATGGCAGATCATACAAACCATAGAACATGAAGAGAGGTGTTGCATGCATTGCGGCAAGCCGAACGCCACACTGATACACTACTTGGAGAATTGCGTGCACACGAAATTCCTAAGACAAACCCCACAGAACACAGCCGTCGTGCTGGTAAAGAGATTATGCGAGATGCTTACACCACGGCTACAGGAGCGCCTGCTGGAATCCCCCCGCCACGGTAAGCCCCCGGGTGTCAGACCAAAAAATGAGACAGCCATAAAAAGCTGACACAGGCCGGGCCATAAGTGAAAGGCCCGGCGAAGCCAGAACTTCGCAAATCTCAAGCAAGAAAGGGCAAGCAAGGCAACGAGTTGACTACGCTCCCCGCCCCTTGACGCGTGCCTCTTCACCCACGCAAAGCTGGCATCGTCCAAAAAGAAAGTCTGAGTCCAGTATGGTGGGTACCGGAAAATTATCTCTTTAGTGGGTTTTCCCTCAGCCTTTGGGATAGTCATCACTGTCCCTTGTGTCACCTTTATATATGTGATGTTACTGAAATATGTATCCCAATGTTATTCTATTTATTGTTTTTATATTCTACATGACTTGTATAATCTTATGTATTGTCACATGCCAAATTTCCCCACACACACATATTCATATAAGTATGCCTTACCTGTTTATTCGCCTCTTGTTGCCACAATAGACATTCCAATTGCACTGTCTATCCCCTTCCACAAGAGCATGCTCTGTTATAATACTACCTTTCATCACCAATGATTGTCATATGTCAAGCACGGGATCTATATCCATCATTAGACCCCTTTAGGAGATGACAGCAGACTCCCTGCGGGGACCAAGGAGCAACAACCTCGCTCCTTGGCGCAGCCGTACTCATTATACTATAATAAAAGGAGTCAAGATATCTTGGTCTTCTAACTTACACCCTAAGCTCGCCGCCTACCATACTCTTGTAGGGCCCATCATTTCGGCTCTTACACACACAACACACAACACAACACACACACACACACAAAACAAACACACACACAAAACACACACACACAAAACAAACACACACACACACACACACGCGCGCGCGCGCGCCCCACACACACACACACACAAAACACACACACACACACCACATATATATATATATATATATATATAAATATAATTATATATATAAAACATATATATGTAAATGAAATATTTATATATGTGTCTGTGTATGTATATATCGTATATATATACATATATGTAAATGTATATTTATATATGTGTATGTATGTGTATATATATATACATATATATATATATATATATATATATATACATATATATATATATATATATATGTACATATATATATATATATATATATTATATATATAAATGTACATATATATATATATATTTTATATATATATATATATATGTACAATATTATATATGATCAATAAACACATTAGGATAATGTTCGCATTCTCAGAGTGGCATACAGAACTACAAACAAGACCTGTCATCGGAAAAACAGGAAGTAATTTCGTAATGTGTCAGCAATCAGACGGAAACCAGTGGCGAACCAGACTACAGAGACGGAGATAGGATGAAGGTGAAACGCAACAAACAGCGGAGAAGGGAATTTAATAGAGGAAAAAGAAAAAAGGATCCGCCAAAAGCGCCAATATATATAATATAATATATATTATATATATATATATATATATATATATATAATATTATATATATAATAATGGAACAATAATTATGTCGTGTTTGATGATGATGATGATACTAATAAAATAAAATAGTAATTATGATGATAATAATGATAACGATAAAAAATATATAACAATGATAATAGTAATGATGACAATGATCATGTCGATCATTGTAATAATAATAAATAATGAAAGGTGGATAATAGCAAATAAATTATGATAATGATAATAATAATAATAATAACAATAATAATGATAACAACAACAACAGCAACAGCAACAACAACAATAATGATATTACAAACCCAATAATAATGAAATAAATTAATGTTGTAATTATCATTATCCTTATTATTAGTGTTAGGAGCAGTTTTAAATAATAATGCTAATGATGATAATAACAATAATAATACAATGATAATAGCAATAATGATGATGATGATGATGATGATGATGATCAGGAGGAGGAGAGGATGGTAATAAAATAATGATAATAACAATAATAATAATAATAATGATAATAGTAGTAGTAGTAGTAATAGAAATAATAATAATAAAAATAATAATAATAATAATAAAAATAAAAATAATAATAATAATGATAATAATAACAACAAAAATAACAAGAATAATGATAATGATAATGAGAATAATAACATAATAATAATAATAATAATAATAATAATAATATTAATAATAATAATAACAATAATAATACACAAAAGTGATGAAAATAATGTAAGTGTAGCAACACAATCAAAAAAGAAAAGATGAATAAAAATGTTTCAAAAGATCATGTTTTCAAATCAAATACATAGACAGGTATTGGAACTCGGTTGTTTACATCTTACGGTCTTTATATTGTTATTATCCTACCTAATAACGTTATGATTTATGAGTTTGTTAGCATTCAAAGGTGTGCATCAATTGAGTTAATTGTGTGAATTATTATCAGTTTAATATATTATGACCCCCGTGGCCACAGTTTTTTACGCATTGTTTTGTTTAATTTGTTTCATACGTAGAATACTAACATGGAAGATATACACGAACATGTAGATATTCTGTCTCATCAGTAATGGGGAAAAAGCAACAAGGAATGTTTGTCTCTAGTATTTATTTGTAAAAAAGATGGTAATATTAATGATAATAATATAATATTAATATCAAAATGATAATATTAATGATAATAAGGATTAGGATAACAGATAAGATGATGATGATAATAATAATAGTACTAGTAATAATAATAATAATAACAATAATAATAATAGTAATAATAATAATGGTAATGATAATAATAATAATAATAATAATAATAACAATAATAATAATAATGATAATAATCATAATGATAATAATAATAATAAAAATAATAATGATAAAAGTAGTAATAATAATGATCTATTAGAATAATGATGATAATAATGATAGTAATAACAATAACATTATAATAACAATGATAGCAACACAATAAACAAAAGTGGTGAGAAGAATAACAGTCAGGACGTAACGAATCACGAAATTTAAAAATCGGAGAAAACGATTTTTTTTTTTTTTTTTTTTTTTTGTAAACTAAAGGGAAGGGGGGGGGGAGAAAAAATAAGGAGAAAAAAAATCGAAGGTTAAAACTCAATGGAAAGAGAATAGCTAAGACCAGTTTTACACAAAGGAACAGACAGTGAAAAGAAGGAAGAATAACGACAAAGGAAGCAGAAAAACGCGAGAGAGACGAAAGAAAGAGAGAGAGAGAGGAGAGAGAGAGACCCTAGCAGTAGAGAAAAGCGAAACTAAGCGGAAAGGACAAAGCAATAGGGAACACGGGGATTCACCAATGCCATAAAGGGGGAAAAGGGTTAACAAAACGAAAATAATGACCTTGGAAGAAAACATTCTGTAGATCCCAACCGTAAATCCACGAAGAAATCGAAGGAATACTAAAATAGAAAAAAAAGAAAAAGAAATCTTACAACATACGTGTGGTTATGAAGTACCCGTTCGGACCCAAAGGTATGCAAAATAAAGCTTAAACAACTATGGATGAGGATATGAACCTAAAATACTGAAGAGAAAATATAAAAGGAAGACAAGTAAAGTTATAACAGTAGGAAGAGGTCTCGAAAAAGCGTGAAAGGCTTTCAGGAGGCAAAAAATCGAGACATGCAGAAAAAATATGTCTCTGCGACCATTTTTATCTATAGTGCTCTGTTCGTTTCCGTTTGAGGGTGTGTGTATCCCCATATATAAAACAAATGTTTCAAATATATTTCTACAGAAGCAATCACATAAAAATGTGTGTGTTGTACATAATATATATAAAATATATATTATATATATATATATATATATATATATATATATACATAGACACATCCAGACGCCGGCGTCACTTACCCCACGGGCGTGTGGAAAAAGAGTGCCACCAACATCTGCCGCCCACAGGGTCTAGAAAGCTCGCATCAGCGGCTGCGGGTGCAAAAATTTCCTTGTTTATCAAGGATTGTGACATCCCAGTGCTGAACCTATAAAGTGACGAAAGCTCTCCGCACGAATCAGAAGAGGAGATCGGGCAGGGCCGCTTCAGCATCGCCACGCTCGTCCACTGGAATGGGGCCGAGGCCGTGATGAAAACGCCGGCCCCGGACTCCGCGTGGATATTGTTGAAGAATTAATGTATCTGAGGCACCTCCGGGGCGCCGGCGGATCCCCCATAGCCTTTGGACTGTGCCCAAATCCCCCGGCCCTCCTTTATATCCTTCGTGGGGCATCAGACTCTCGAAAATTACTTGCAGGAAAAGAGGACCGCGAAGAGCTTGTGGAAGTTTGGGCCCTCGATCTTTGCATTAAGATACAGGAAATCCATCAGAAGAAAATCATTCACCA
>NW_023664983.1:0-2500 GCF_015228065.2 Penaeus monodon | reverse complement strand
CCTGACAGTGGACACTGGGGCTGAGAAGACCCTAGTGCAGCCTGATATGTTGGCCACTATGCGACTTCCAGATGCGCCACAGAGACTGTGTGGTGTCATGGGGCATTGTGTGCAGCTCAAGGGACCAGTGGAGGCTCGTATTGGCGTGGGCAGCACGGTGCAGCGGCTGCCGGTGTATGTGGCCGATCTGGACGAGCACTGTTTGCTGGGCCTTGACTACCTGACGCAGAGTAAGGCATGTGTCGATCTTGGACGGAAGCTGGTGAGGGTGCACGGTGAAGAGGTGCCCTTGCTTCCAGAGGTTGGCTGTGCAGAGGTAGTTACGGCTGAGCGACTGCACCTTGCCCCCAGGACAGAGTCTAGAATCCGGTGTCGACTGTCAAGAGTGATGCGTGGAGTAGAGGGCCTCATGGAGCCCATCCGAAACCTGCAGCTGGCTCATGGCGTAGCGGTTGGGCGGAGCCTTGTTGGACCAGGGGAGGGTTAGTTACAGTGTTGGTAGCTAACTTCTCTGATAAGGCCCAGAAGGTGCCAGCTGGTGCAAAGCTGGGCACTTGTGAGGAAGTGGAGCATCCAGAAGAGTCGTCGGGGAGCAAGGAGTTGGTTGGTGTGGGGCCGTTGCCTGACTTCCTCGAGGACTTGGCGCACCGGAGCGCCGCTAACCTGGCGGAGGTGCACTGACGAGTTCGTGGCAAGCTCAAGGTAGCCGGCCATGCCATGAAGGAGACCTATGACCGGCGCATGAGGGAAGTGAGGTACAACATAGGTAACAGAGTGTGGCTGCATAACCCGCGTCGGAAGCGAGGGCTCTCGCCGAAGCTACAGAGCCCCTGGGAAGGGCCATACACAGTGGTAGCGGCCCTCTCTGATGTCACCTATCGAATTTGCAGAGGGCGAAAACGACCGTCTGTTGTCCACGTGGACTGGCTGTGGCGTTACCATGGAAGCCATGGTGAAAAAGAAGATGAAGTTAGCCCCAGTAGCGGCGATGAGGACGTGGCAGATGCTGACAGTGAGGGCGATACAACAGACGTCAATGGTGACCATGAGCCAGGTCTTGGGGCTGGAGATACCCCTCTGGGTGCCACTGCCAATCTACCGCCGCCCACAGCTCCTCCAGAGCGACCCCAGCGAGAGCAAAGAAAGCCGCGCTGAATGAAAGATTTTTGTGTTTCTGAGAACTGATTTACAATTACGGTTACTTTTGTTTGAAAGAATTTTGTTTGTTCCTGAGGACTAATTTTATTTAAATTTTCTGTAGTTTGTTTCAGGTTTAGGTATGTCAGAGCAGACGGGTCGTCTGCTTGATAGGGGGGGATAGTGCTACGCCAGTGGGTCTTTGTCTCTGTGCGAAACATGTGTTAACATGAAAAGGATGACCTGGGCATGTGTTAACATGAAAAGGATGACCTGGGCAAACATGACGCAACTGGCTGTGAGCGGAGGAGCGAAGGAAAACAACAGGGAGACGGAGTTGGGTGCTGCTCCTGTGAAGACCTCGTGTGTGCCCTTGTGACCTGATATACTTTGTGTTGCCCTGTTATAAGCTGTATCGTGCAGTGTGACATGCTTGTTTCCCCCATGTATTGTGCCTATAGAAAAGTGTACGGGTAAATAACTTGTGTAAATAAAGGAAAGACTGTCATTCTGTGTTTATTTTGTGCTCTTCCCCTCGTGGTGTTCTGGGACTCTGTGGTGCTCGGTGCCTCTTGGAGCTGTTCAGTGTTCACGACCCTGTGGATAGCACGCCATCGCTTAGCCTGCTTGTGTTGGTGGCAGAGAGACGAGGCGGTCGGCGTAACAATATGTATGTATGTACGTATGTAAGTACGAATGTGTGTGTATATACATTAATATATATATATATATATATATATATATATATATATATATATATATATATATATATATAAATATATGTATATATATACATATATGTGTATATATATATACATATATATATACATATATATATATATATATATGTGTGTGTGTGTGTGTGTGTGGTATGTAAATATATCATTTAGCTATCATTGTATTGTTACCTCATCTTAATTATCGAGATCGTTCTTCATTTTCCAATGAATGTTGCCCTTCTGTCCCCAGCTTTCTCCAAGGAGTGAAGGTCCGGAGGAAGAGGGTGTGGTCGAGCGTGTCCCGCGGCAGAGCCCTGGTGGTCAGTCTGCTGCTCTGGCTCGCCCTCGGCCTCGGGTTCCTCCCTCGCGCCGCCCCGGGCCGATGGAGCCGCCCGAGGGACGCGCTGTCGCTCGTCACCGCCGTCGTGGCAGCGGTCTTGCCCTTCGTCTTCTCTTTCGTGACGTTTGGTTTGTATATTGAGAAGCTAAAGCGTTTGGTTTAACTGCTCTGCATCTTGGCGACATTTTAGTTCGTCAGTATTGCCTTGGTAGGGTAGATGCCCAGTTACAAGAATGGCATTGATTTTGCATGTGTAAATTTTATTTTTATCTATATGCTTTTACTTTGTATAACTCGGTCTTGG
>NW_023664982.1:0-13273 GCF_015228065.2 Penaeus monodon | reverse complement strand
AAAACCCAAAAAGGGGGGGGAAAAAATTTACGGCGAAAAAGGGAAAAAAAAAAATTAGGTTTGGCTAAAAAGGGGGAAAGGGAAAAGGAGAGGAAAAAAAAAAATATGGTATGGTCGGGGGGGGGGGAAAATCGGGCAAAATAGTCCCAGGGGTGAAAAAAACGGGTTTAATAAAAGCAATATCCCCCCACTGATGATACGAGTTTAAAAAAAGTGGGGTCACTTTAAAAAACCCCCCAATGAACATCCCCCACAGGTGTGGGGATGTGCCGTTTTTCGAGTTAAAAGTTGGGGGTTTAGGTCGTTTCATTTTTGAAAAAAAAAAAGCCATTATGTAGATGTGTTTTTTTAAAGGGGTTGGGGTTTTTATGTAAAGTTTAAAATTCTTGGGGAAAATTTATATTCTATATTATACCTTTTTCTCTCCCTCCCTCCCCCCCATCCACCAAAAAAAGCATATATATTATATATAAAAATATATAATTATATTTTTTATATATATTTAAATAAAAATAATTTTATTTAAACAAATTTTTACACTAAAAAAATTAATTATTAATAATTTAAATAAAAATATATAAATATATTAAATTGTTATATATATATTATTATATATAAAAATATATATTTTATTTATAATATATAAAATATATATATATTTTTATATAATATATATAAATATATGTGTTAAAAATATATGTAATTAAAAATTTATATATTTATATATATATATAAATTATAAATATTTTTTTATATATATATATATTTTTATTATATTTTATTTTGCGTTGTTTTGGTTGGGGGGGGGAGGGGGGGAAAAAAAGAGTATATATATTGAATATATAGCACATGCATATGTATTTTATTTTTTACATAAAAAAAAACACCAACCCCCCTTACCCCCCACACATCTACAAAGGTTTTTTAAAAAAGTATGAAAAAAAAAAAAACCTATCCCAACAACTTAAAACCGAATACGGGGCAACATCCCACCCCCCCCTGGATGTTCATTGGGGTTAAAAAAAAAAGGGACCACTTTTTTTACTCGTAGTCTCAGTGTGGTTTGCTTTTTAATCCCCCATTGCGACCTGGGGGGACATATTTGCTGATTCGTCTGCCATAGCAATTTTTTTACCCTTTCCCCTTTTCTTTAGAAAAAAAAAAAACCGTTTTTTCTACCGCCTTTTTTTAATTTTTTTTGGGCAAAATTCGCTCGTTTTTTCAAACCCAAAAATTTGTTATACAGCCGTAAAGTCTTTTAAGGGGTTTTTCATCAGGGGGGGAAATTTAAATTCATCATTTAAAAAAATTATTGCCTGGGAAAAAAAAGGGACTAGAAAGGGAAAAAATGTATGATTTTATGTTTAAAAAATCAATCCCGTTTTATGATTATTTTTTTTTCCCTGAGAAGATTATGTACAATGGGACTGGGGGATTAACCAAGTAAAACCAGGGGTAGGAGATGTCATGGGTTTTTTTTGACACCCCAGGGAAAAACTTTTAAATTTTTACTGAAAAAAAGCGGGGGTTTAAACTTTAAGGGTTGCTGCAGCTCAAGCTTTCTTTGGTTTTGGCTCCCCAAAAATTGCTGCATAATCAATGGGGGGGAAGAATTGACAGCAGAGATTTTTGGGGGGGACAGGGGCATAAAAAAAGGGGGAGTAATTTTTGACCTTCATGTTACGGGGGTTTATCTAGTGAAAACCATAAATGAAATAAATATGGAGGAAAATTTTGGGTCGAGGGGGGGTTTGGGGGTTTTGTTTTGCAAAGTTTAAAGAGGGGGGGCTTTTGGTCCGGTAAAAAGTGGGAAAAACTCCTACCTTTTACAAAAAAAACCCCCCGAAAAAAAAAACTTTGATTGTTTTAAAAAAACAGTTGGAAAAAGTTTCTAACAATTGGCAAACAGTCCGTTCCCCCATTATTTAGTTTTTTTTAAAGGGGAAAAAAAGGTAAAGGTTTCCATCCCCCTTTTCCAATATTTTTCCCAAAAAAGGGGTTTTAAAACCCCCCGTTGGGGAAGGCATTTCAGTAATGTTTTGGAAAAGCTGAGGGTTTTTTAAATTTTCCCACTGAGGACTTGCTGGGCAGCAATGTGGGGCCCAATACCAGCTTCGGGGGGTCCAGGGAAAAAAAAAAAGCAATTGAAATTTTACTTCTTTTCATGGTTCTGATTTATGGAATAAAAAGGTTGGGGGAAGTGGGGGGAAAACCACTGGGGGAAAGGGAATCTATTGTGTTTTAAAAATCTTTTCCCTGGGAAAATTCCTTTTGAGCTGGGCGTGGGTAGTTTCAAAGGAAAAAAACTGTTGAATAGCCTCGGGACAGGGGAACAGGAAACTTAAAGGGGGATACCTGCAAAAAAAACTGTGTGGCTGGGGAATTAAAAGGAAAGAAATTTTCCATACCCCCCCTTTTTTGTCTACTTTTTTAAATTTTGGTTTTATGTAGCTTCGGGGACGTTTTAAAAAGGGGGGAAATCGGGTAAATCCTGTTTTTTCAGCAGATCCTATGGGTTTGAGTAGATCAAAAAAAACTAAAAAAAGAAAGTAAAAAACTTAAAATTCAATGAAAACACTGGGGAAAATTGTTTGTTTGCAGCATTTCATTTGGGTTTTGTTGTTTTTTTAAGGGGGGGGGGAGTGGTAAACCTTTTCGGAAGGGCCGGGTACAAGTCCCGAAAAAACCCCGGGATGGTCTGGGGGGGCCCAAAGGGGCCGATTTTCCCCGCATTGGGGGTAGTCGCTCTAAATTTCAAAAGAAAACCCAAAAAAAAAACTGTATTTTTACGTCGTAATAAATTTTTTAAAGTTTTAGATCAGGGGAAGGACAAGGCTAAAGAAGGGTTATTCTAAAAAAAATTTTTTAAAAGGTTTTAAAAATTGAAACCCCGTTTCCCAATTTCTTTCCCAAGATTTCTTTTACAGGGACTAAAAAAAAAAACTTACAAGTACTTTTGACAATAAAAAAAATTCCAAAAAAAACCCAAAAAAATTATTATTTTAAAAATTAAAAAAAGATAAAATTTTTTTTAAAAGGGTACAAGTACAATAGAATTTTACGTATGAAAAAAAAAAAAATAAAAGAGTAAAAATCAAAAAAATTCTTTGTTTAGGCCGATTTTTTAAGAGGAGACTATGATAAAAAAAACTATTTTTTTCAGGGGGGGGGGTTTTAGATTTTACTACTTTTACCCCCCTTGGGGGGCGGGGGGAAGGGGAGGATAAGAATTTTTTTTTGGTTGAAAAAAAATTACAAAAAGGCTGGGGGACATGGTAGTTAGGTACATTACCAGATAGTCAGGGTTTAACACGATTCCCCAGTTGATGGTAAACACATCTATGTTTTATTAGATCCCTGCACTCCCCGCTGTTTCCCTGTTTTCCTTCTCTTTTTGTGAAGGAAAGGGTGTAGGGCCTATCAAAAATATCTAATTCTTTATAGCATTTATTAGGTATGATGGGGGTTTTATTTAATTTTTTTTAAAAAAAAAAAAACGGGTATGGGGGACATCATTTTTTTTTAAAAAAATTTGCGGTCCCAACATAATATAAAATTATAATATAAATTTTAAATTATTTATTATATAAAAATTAAAATTTTAAATAAAAAATTTTTTATAAAGCATGAATATAAAAAAATATACAAAATTTTTTACACAACATTTAACATACAATAATCTATATAAACATTTTACATGTATATTTATTATATAAAATATATAAAATATAATAATTTAATTTATATTTTTAATATATATTTTTTTATAATTATAATATTTTATTATATTATATTTTTTATTTTAAATTATATAAAATTTTAAAATTATTATATATAACATCCCAACAGAAATAAAAGTTATTACATACATTAATATGATGTTTTTTTTTAAAACAACCTTTTTCAAAAACAATTTTAAAAAATAAATTAAAATTTTTTAAATATATTTGTATACATATAAAATACTTTAAAATAAATTTTTCGTATGGGGGCCCAAAACTTTAAATTTTAATAACCCCCACACACAAATTATAAAACATATATAAAAATAAAAAAGTTTACAATCTATGTTATAATTTAGGGATTTATTATGTATAAAATAAAAACAGAAAAACCTTTTTTTTTTGGTTTTATGCTTCAGGGTTTTATGTCGGGGGGGGAAAAAAAAAAAAATTAAAAATCCGGGGGAAAAAACAATAAAGAGCGTTGCTCTCGGGAAAAACCCCCAGTTTAAAAAAAATTGAAAAAAATTGTTTAAACCACTATTACCTATAATTTTTTTCCCGGAATTACAATTTACCGTGAAAAAAATGGACCAAAAAAAAATAAAAAAAAAACCCAACACAAAACAAAAAAAAAGTCAGTTGGACGAGGCTAAAGGAACAACTTAAAAACCAACCAACTTTACCTTGGAAGGTTACGAGGGGGTGTCTGAGGGGGGACGGCTTTTCCCTTGCCTTTTTAAATTTCCCTTTAAAATCACACGTTCCTGGTTCTTGGGTTGGGGTCAAAGGGAGGAGGGGAGAGGGACTTTGTGGGGGGAGGGAGGGGGGGCCCGTGAGTGGG
Source organism: Penaeus monodon (assembly GCF_015228065.2). NCBI lineage: Eukaryota > Metazoa > Arthropoda > Malacostraca > Decapoda > Penaeidae > Penaeus > Penaeus monodon. The sequence continues at coordinate 8,707 of NW_023664982.1, read as the reverse complement.
AGTTTAGGTGGGGAAAAAGGGGCGAAATGGGGAGGTTTGCGTGGGGTTAGACGGGTGGAGCAAATAGCGAAGGCCGATAGGGTCAACGTAGTTTTTAAATCATGTTGTGAGGCATAGTTATTTTTGTACAAGTGTTTAGAAAAAATTTTTACTAAAAACCTTTTATTAAAGGGTTGTAGTAGAAAAATACGTAGATTTGGAAATTACATTACTGGGTTTTTGGGGCTAGGCTCCAATTTTTTATTTACCAATTACGAAAAAAAACCATACGCCAATCGGGGTTTTAAAATTTTTCACCTATAAATATATATATATATATAATATATTTAAATATAATATAATTATTATATATTCTATAAAACTATATAGTGGTGTGGTGTGTAGTAGGGTTAGGTGTTTGGCGTGTTTCTCTCCCTCTTCTATATTTATTGTAAATGAATATATTGAATAATGTGGGTGGTTGTGTGTTTGCCAAATTAATATTTATAGTATGTATATATAATAAAAAAACATTTTAATATTTTGCTTTATATATAACTGGGCATATTTTTGTACACCCACCCACCAAAACAAAATACAAAAAAAAAAACATTTAAAGATCAACATAATTTATAAAATATAATATATATATAAAATAATATATATATATTTATATTATATATGTAGGGGGAATTGTTAAATAGGGTAAAATTATTTATATATAATAGGTTTAAAAACAAAACCAAAATTTTAAAATTTATAAAATATCATTATGTTTAATATACGCAAATAATTATTTTTAAAACCACGGGTTTGCTTTACGTGGTGTGTGTTTTTTATTCGTGTTGTTTTCCCATGTGTGGTGGAGTAAATACACACACCCACGACCACCCACACCCCACCCCACCCCCAAACACAACAACACACCAACCAACCCACACCACAAAACATACCCCACATTAAAAATTTTATTATATAATAATATTATATAAATATATATAATATTATAATATATATTAACATAATATGTATATATATATATATAAATATTTAAATTATTATATTATATATATAATTACAAAAATATATTTAATATTTTTGGCAATTATGGGAATATATAATATAATATTTATATAAAATAATATCAAATATATATAAATATATAATATTATTTTATATTATTATATATATATATTATATATTATATAGTTAATTATTTATTATATTATTTATTGTGTGTGTGTGTTGTTGTGTGGTGTGTGTGTGTGTATGTAATATGTGTGTGTATAAAAATTTTATGATAAGGAAAAAAAACCCCCTTTCCTTTGTTTGATTACAGTGGAAGAAAACAAAAACCCAAACCAATACAAAAAAAAACTAGAATTTATTGAAAATGAAGGAAACATTTTCGAAACCAGGGGGGAATTTCCCCACCCTAGTTTTTGTTTTTAGGGGTTTTCTTCCAATATTTTTAAATACCTAATTTTACTTATATATTATATTATTATATAATATTTTAAGATGGTAGATAAGAAATTAGATTAAGATATAAGATAAGAATTATTATTTTATTTTTTATAATTATATAATAATATTAAAATAATATTTAAAAAATATTATAATATAATAATATATATTGTTGGGGTGTGTGGTGTGTGTTGTGTGTTTTTGGGGTGTGTGTGTGTAGTGTAAGATAATTTATGTATCACATATTAATACGCATTATTTATTAATTTTAATTATATAATATATATTATTTTATATATAAAATTTAATATTAAATATACTTATAATTTATATTTTATTTATAAATTTTGTGTGTTTGGTGTGTGGGGTGTTGTGTGTTTGTGTGGTTGTGGTTGTTGGTGTGGCGTTGGGGTTATGTTTTTTAGTTGTATATAACATTAAAATTTTACATGTAATTTACCTAATTTGCATTATTTAACCATGTTACAGATTATTTTACACACTTTTTCAAAATCAAAAATTATATTATATATTTTATTAAATATTAATAATATATATATAAATTTTAATTATTAACCCCACACACACAACAACCCAACAATTATTAATATATATATTTATATAATTTAATATAATATATATTAATTAAATATTAAAAATTTAATATTATATATAAAGTTATATTACATTATATATTTTTAATTTAAAATAATAAATAATAAAAAAAAAAAAAAAAAAAAAAATTAGTCTTTCACCCCCCCAAACCCAAACAAAAAAATAAAAACCACACACCCCCACCCCACACCAACAACACAAACCCCACACCAACACACACCCCAACACACACCCCAAACAATTATTATAAAATTTATTATATAATATATTAAATTAATCTATTTAATTTAATATGATATAATACCCCAAATAATGTGGAATATGAAAAAATGTTAAAATAACAACTCCACCACACACACCCACCCCACACCACCCACACACAAAACAACACACACCACAAAAACAAACAAATTATTATATTATATTAATATATTATATATATAATATAAAAATATAATTTTTATTATAAATATATTTTAATTTTTTATAATAAATATAATATATATATTTTGGTGTGTGTGTTGTTTTTGTGTGGTGTTGTTTTGTGTGTGTGTGTGTGGGGTTAAGTAAATATATGTGGCATTATTATAAAGTTTAAAAATTTAATCATTTATATAAAATTTTATATATTTTTAAATTAAATATATAATATATTATAATATATTAATTAAAAAATATATGTATTAAAAATTTATAGGGTATATGTTTATGTTTATATAATATAAATTTAATGTGTGGTGGTGTCCCATGTATTTTATGGTTTAGGGGAAGGACACATATTGGTAATGGTTTTTAAAAAAACATATATCTATATAAATTATAACGGGGGCAACATCAAAAAAAGGAAATGAGTGTGTTTTTGTGGTGTGGTGTGGGGTTTGTTTTTGGGTGTGGTTGGTGTGTTGGTTGTGTGTGTGAGTATAAGGTTAATTTTAAAATTTATTTTATTATTACAAATAAATTAGAAAACTACATGAAAAAAATTTATGTGTGTTAAAAACAAAATAAACTTGTAAATTACATAAAAATTTATGTTTATATATAATTAACATGGCAGTACAAATATATGAGTATATATTAATAATTTTATTAATAAATATATATATATATATATAATATAATATAATAATATTTATATTTATTTTATTATTTTTATTATTATATTACATGATGTTTTAAAATTATAATAGGATATTATTATATATATATAATTTTTATTATAATATATAATATATTATATTAAAAATATATATATATATAGATAGATAAGGATAGATAATTAGAAATAATAACGGGAAATATATAATCATATAATATTAAACATTTTATTTTTAAAAAAATAAATATATTTTTAAATTGTTTTATAGATTAATAGTTTTATTAAACAAAATTTAAACATTAACACCACCCCCAACAACCCCCAAACATTAAATATTATAATTATATAATATTATATTTATATTATATTATATAATATTACAATATAATATTATTGTTTTTATGATTATTTTTTGTGTGTGTTAAAATTATATTTGATGATGGAAAAAAAAAAAACCCCCACTCTTCGGTGCGTTTTACAAAAGAAAAAAAAAAAACCCACTTACAAAAAAAAACTAGAATTTTAATTGAAAAAAATGAACAAAAAAAAGTTTCGAAAATTCACCCTGGAATTCCATCCTCAGTTTTTGAAATTGTGGTTTTTCTTTCCATTATAATTATATATATAAAAGAGAGAGAAGAGTTTAGTTAAGATAGATTAGATAATTATAGATAAATTATAGTATATTAAAAATATAATATATATAGAAAATTTTGTAATATATTTTTTAAAATTATATATTTATAATATATATATATAAAATATATAATTATATATAATTTTAATTGGTTGTGTTGTGTGGGGTGTTTGTTTGGGGGTTGGTGGTGTCTTATTTGGTTAACGTATATTTTTGCACAAAAATATATTAACGCCAATTTAAAAAATAAATTATAATATATATAATAATATATTATAATATAAATATTTATAATTATAATTATTTTTGTGTTGTGTGTGTTGTGTGTGTGTGGTGTTGTTTGTTTGTGGGTGGCGTGTGTGATGTGTTGTTTATTTTTTTAATTATTTACATAAAAATTATTATACATTAATTAAAATAACATTATTGCATATTATAATTTTAATAAATTTCATTGTACAGATTTTTCCACTTTGTTTTTTAATTACATATATTAAAATATATATTATATAAATATTAATTATATATAATTATATATTTTAAATATATATATTTTATATTTTACATTTTTATAAAAATATATATATATATATTAAAATTTAAATATATTATTATAATAATATAATATATTTTATATTTTTATATATTTTATTTTTATAAACATTTTTAATTATTACGGGAAAAATTAGTAATAAAAATAAAAAAAAAAAAAACTATGCTTTATTACACCACCACACACTTAAAAACCCCCACCCACCACAACCAAAACACCACACAACCCAACAACCCCAACAACCCCCACACCCCCACAACAAACAAAACATACCCCCCAAAACAAAAACCCCAAAACACCAACCCCCCCCCACACCCACCACCAAACCAACACACACACCACCCCACCCCCCCCCCCCCCACCCACATTTATTTTATATAATAAAATTAATATAATATATATTTATTTTAAAATTAACCCCAAAAATAGTGGTTTATGAAAAAAAAATGTTAAAAAACCCAAACCACCCCCACACCAACCCACACACAACCACACAACACACAACACCACACACAACAACAATATAATATAATTATATTATTTATATATATATTATTATTATATAAATATAAATATATGATTTATTTTTAAAATAAATATTTTAAATTTATATATTATTGTGTGTGGTGTGTGTGTGTTGTGTGTGTGTTGTGTGTGTGTGTGTGTGTTGTGTGTGTTTGTAAAATTATTTTGGGGCATATATAAAAATTATTTTAAATTTTAATATTATATATTTAATTATTTATATTATATATTTTATAATAAAAAAAAATGTATATATACATTTATGTAAGTATTTTGAAATATAAAAAATAAAAAAAACAATATGGGGTGTGTTGTGGGGTTTAAATTTTATTTAATAATATGTATATTTTTAGAACCAACAAAATATATTATTTGGTATTTAACATAATATAATATAAAATATTTTAATGGAACACATCAACATGTTGTATGAAGTGAAAATGGAGTGTGTTTGTTTGTGTGGGGGTTTTGTGTTGGGTGTTGTGTGTGTTGGTTGTGTGTGTGTTGTGTTGGGTGTGGTGTGTATAATAATATCAATTAAATATATATTTATTTATTATAAATATATATTTTAAGGTTTTATAAAATTTTATTTACTTATAATAACATATATTTATTATAAAAAAAACCTACTTTTATATATGTGTGTGTAAAAAAAAAATAAAAAAAAACTTGTAAATACATGGCAAAATTATTGTTTTTTATATTTTTTAAACATGGGCAGTAAAATATATATGGAGATATTTATTTAATTTATACATACATATAATTAATTATTATAATATATATTATAAAATATATTAATATATAATTATATAATATAATTATGATGAAACATATATATTGGAGTATATTATTTTATATATTATATTATTATATAATAATAATAATATATATTTTTTGTATATAAAGATAGATAGATAGATTAGATTGTAGGTAGGATTTTAAGAATTTAATTTAACATATATATAAAAAACAAAATATATAAAAAAAAACATAATAATGGTTTAATGTATATAAGATAAACTTATGTTATTACATTTTCATACATTGTATAAATATATATATATTATATATTATATATAATAATTATATATATTAATTAATTATGTTGGGGTGTGTGTGTGTTGTGTGTGTTGTTGTTGTGTGTGTGTGGTGTTGTGTTGTTGTGTTGGTTTCCAATAAATATTATGTTTTTACCCCAGTATATATTCCCTTTTCCCAACAACCCCTATTATGGAAATATATACATGCCATATTTGTTTAAAACACAACCCACACCACAACACCACACCCCACCAAAACCCACAACCACAAAAAACCAAACCACATTTAATTTTATATAATATTATAATATTATATATATTATAATATATATATATATTTTTATATATAAAACATATTAAAAATTATATCATTTTATAAATTGAATATTATGTATTTTTATTTTATTGGGGAATATGTATTATGGGGTATATATTAAATATTATAGGGTTGGGAAACTTTACACACATTTTAAAACATTAATAAAATAATATATTATTAAATTATATACGCATTAAAATTAACAACACGTGTGTTTTTAAACGTGTGGTGGTGTTATAATAATCTGTGTGCGTTTTGGGCAGTGTTTGTGTGTGTGTTACATTACATTGCACAACACATGAAACCCAACCCACAAAAAAAACACCAACATACAACCCAACCAACACCACCACCCACACACACCCCCAACACCAACCCCCAACGGGGAACCCCAACAAACAACCCCAACCCCCCACCAAACCCCACACACCCACATTATATATATTTATATAAAAATATAAATTAATATAATATATTTATATTTATAATTTTAAATATATTATATATATGCATTAAAAATAATTAAACCACAAACCATTATATATGTGTATTATATATTTTATTAATATATATAAAAATTATTAAAATATATAAAATATATATATATATATATTAAAAATATTATATGAAATAATAATAATTATAATAATATATTATATAAAATTAAATATATATATAAAATCTGTATTGTATGTTATGTATATGTTGTATAAAACATATAAATCTATTATGAATGAAAAAAAAAACTTTTCCTTTTTGCTGATACAAGGGGAAGAAAAAAAAACCCACAATTACAAAAAAAAAATTTAAATTTATTGAAAAATAAAGGGGGGGATTTCCCAGTTTTCGGAAAACCCCCCTGGATTTCCCTTTCCTAAAATTTTTGTATTTGGGTTTTTTCTTATAATATTATAATAATAATTTATAATATTATTTTATAATAAATTAATATATAATATTAATATTTTTATTTCCCAAAATTTAATATATAATTATATTATATAATTTATATATATTATATATAATTAATATATATTTGTGTGGTGTGTGTATATGTGTGTGTGTTTATTTTGGTATTTTCCGGCATATTATATTTATTTAAATATATATATAATATATATAATTATATATATAATATATAAATTTATAATAATATATATAATAATATATATATCTGTGGTTCCCGTGTTGTAATGTTTGTTGTGTTTGCATTATATTAAAAATAAAATATATATACATGTATATTTAAAAATATATGCATTAAAATATACATGTATTATAAAATATATATTACATTTTTTTATATCTACCTATATTTTTATTACATTATAAATATATATGGTATATTTTAATATAATTATTTTTATATGTTAACATTTATATAATATTAATATATAAAAATTATTATATAAATAAATTTAATTTTAAGTTTTTTTTTTTTTTTTTTTTTTTTTTTTTTTTTTTTTTACCACACCCCACACACCACACCCCCAAAAAAAAAAAACATTTTTAACCCCCAAAAAACATAAAAACAATTTTAAACAAAACAACAAACATTTTAACACACAAAATTTACCCCAAACCCACCACACACAAACCAAAACCCAAACACAACCCCAACCACCACAACACCACCACAAAAAATTAAATATATATATATTAATATATATATATTATATATTATATATTATATATATATTTAATATAAACACCACCCACCAACACCAACACCACCAACAAAATTTTGGATTTTAGGGAAAAAAAATTAAAAAAAAACCCACAACCCCAACCCCACACACACCACAATCCCCAAACCAACCAACAAACCAACAACCACACAACCACAATTATTATATATTTATTTTTAAATAAAATTTATTAAATATATATAAAATATTTTAAAATAAAAATATATAAAATATTTAACAACCACCCCCACCACACACCACACCCACAGATTGGATTATGAAAAATTTTAAAAAAAACCCAAACACCAACCACACACACCACACACACCACACCACACAAACCCCCCAAACAACAATAATAATATATATATAAATTAAATATATATTATAATATTAATATATATAATAATGTATTTTATTTTCCTGGGGAAAAAAAAAATGGGGGGACCCTACCCACGTACCACCCCAATTCAGGCAAAAAAAACCCATGAAAAAAAAAAAAAAAAAAATACAGTTAAATTATCATGCTTGGACACGGGGGGTCAAAAAAATGAACTTTTACCGTTAAAAAAAAAAAATTATATATGTTAAATTTTTAAAAAAATTGCGTATATAAAAATATTTAACATGCTAATTAAAACTATATTTTAATTTGCAAAATATATCCAAAAAAATTAATATTTTATAAACATTTACTTTTTAAACTTTGAAATGTTATTATATAAAAAAAAATAAAAAAAACATTATGTGTGTGTGTTGTGTGTGTGTGTGTGTGTGGG
>NW_023664981.1:7500-13275 GCF_015228065.2 Penaeus monodon | reverse complement strand
TTTGTTTTAATGTTAATGTGTTTGTTTTAAGTTTATGTGTTGTTTTTTAATGTTTTGTTTATGTTTTAATGTTTTGTTTTAACGTTATGTGTTGTTTAAAAGTTTCATTGTTTGTTTTAACGTTCAGTGTTTGTGTTTTACTTTTACTGTTACGTGCCACGTGCTTTGTTACTCGTACGTGCCACGTGTATGTTCCTTTTAGTGTTTTGTTCGACTTGCGTAAATAAATCCTAATAATTCGACGGTGGATTTGCATGATTCCTCAAGTACTGATAAAGCCTCCAGAGAGCACAAACACCGACTCCTGATCGTCGAGACATTCAGTCTCGTGGTGGCAGCGGGAATTTATAGTTATTTAAAACCATAATTATAGTTATGTTCTGCTTCGTAGTATTGGGAGTCACTACACACACACACACACACCACCATGGACCACTACCTAAGCGCCCCTCCCTCCCCCCGTGCCCGGCGCCTCCGACGAAGCGCGATGAGCGTCCGTCGGTCGCCTTCGTGTCTCTGCGCGACTTCGTTCTGTTGTGTTCCGTTGGCTAATTTATCCGGCACGGGGGGGGGGGGGGGTATGGGGAGGACTGTTGGTTGTATAATATATTGACAGATAAATAGATAGACAGATAGATAGATTCAAACAGTTACGAGTGCGAATGCCCTCCTCCCTCATTCTCTCTCCCACTCATCCTCATTCTCTCTTCCCCTCTCCTTCATCTCTTCCTAGCTCTCGCCCTTCTCTCCTTCCCTCTCTTCCACCTCCTTCTCTCCCATTCGGCGTCGTGTGGGCGTCGTGGGCGGAAGGAGTTGCACCAAGTGTCGAGGCTTTTTATTGTGGCATCGCGTGAGGGAAACACTGCGGCAGAGACACTGCGCCGCGGAAGCAATCATGGTTATGTGAGCACGGAGGAGGGAGGAGAGAGAGAGAGGGAGGAGAGAGAGAGGGAGAGGAGGAAGGAGAGAGGAGAGGGAGGAGGGAGGAGAGAGGGAGGGAGGGAGGTAGGGAGGTGTCGTGAACTGAATACAGTTATATCCGCAAGAATGTGAAAAGTAGCGTCACTGCCACCACCCATTTAATTTACGTATGGGAACGTTATGTTTGTAGGAAGGGAATAGTGTAGAAGAGATGGGGAAAGGAGCGATAGATTGTGTATGCGAGTGTATGTGTGTGTGTGTGTGTGTGTAGTGTACGTGTTGGTTGCGGGAGTATAAAGGTCGGTAAGCGTGAATGAGCCGATGAGAGGCGTGTGCGTATACGCAAGGGAGTAGCGATTACCAAGAGCTGTTTCAGCCACTGAACTATTCAATCCTTTTTCCTTTACATAGGTATGCGAGGGAAATGGCGACGAATAATAAAACATTTATTAAAATAGTATGGCAAAACACTTAAAACAGTAAAACTTTCAATGCACTAAAACACAAAAAACAGTAAAACCAATAAGGCAGTAAGCGCAATAAAACAAAAGCACATACAAAAACTCTAAAAAATAATAAATAAAGAAATTACCAGATCACTGTGGTAACTCTCCGAATAAATATTTGGTCAAATTGTCTCACACAACCTATATAAAATCAAACTCCACAACCACTAGCTGTCTTTTAGGGGGCCCATTCCGGGGATCCCTGAGCAGTCTAACCAGTCTCACGACCAATCCCTGAATCCCCTTTGGCCTGCTTTCTCGCTTCCCACATTGCCTTTCAGGCGCGAAAACCTGGGGCACTGGTTCTTTCTTGTGTTCTTTGATCAGTAAAATGAACTTTAAAATTAAGCTAAAATATGAAAATAAGATCCTTTGTATGATAAAATAATTAAAATCAGCATTAAACGTAAAATAATAAATAAATCATCTGATCTTAGAAGAACATTGGAAAGTGGTGCTTAAAACTTCAATAACTCAATAAATAAAAGTAGATATAAAAATAAATTTCTATAAAAATCTTTAATTAAAAAAATGATAAAACTCTTCTGCGTTAAAACTAAATCCAAGATACTAAATCTTCTTATAACAAATGTAACCCCCCCCCAAACCCTTGCCCGTTGTTGTCGTGGGGGGGGGGCTTAGGAGGCGGAGACTGGGACCCAATGATGGGGAACTCCCCAACCTTGGGACTCAGCCCTCGACTCAACTAATTTTGCATGGTCTTTATTTTCCTTCCCACTTTTCGTTTCTGTCCCTTCACCAAACCCTTCTGCTATCCACCTCCTAAGGTGTGAGAGCCGTGCTGAAAGGATGAAAGGCTGACTTTGTGCCAGTCCTGAACGGCCTGAGGGAGCCATGGGCACGGTATTCCCCTGATTTAGTTATCTAGCCCTTACCCCTCAAGGGGACCTGAGGGGTGGACTGTTTTTATCCCCAACATAATCCAGGCTTACCATGGCCAGTAATGAAAACTTATCCCCACTATTAGGGGCAATGAGGCTTGCCCCTTTATCAAATAGCCCCAACGATGTAAACCACCAGATTCCCTGACCCCAGGCTCTCCTTTGACCACGGCTCGAACACTGCAATAACTACCCCCTCATCAATACCTACTAGTTACAGTAGCCAACAATCAACCCTTAAAGAACATTTCTACTCTCCCAGCAAGCTCAACTTCAACACCTCTACCCCACAACCTCCAACATCAACCACCCCATCCTCCCTTATTAATACCTTACAGCCTTATTGCCCACCTCCCCATAAACACTACCTCCCTTAACACTACTCCATCTTCGTCACGCCCCCGCCCTTCTACTACCCCTATCTCTACAACAATTTTGAATACCCTCTTCAGCGCAGCCAAATGGGACCGATTTTTCGTGATCCCTCACACAGCTCCCTACTCTGACAACACCTTCTCTTCCAAACAATGTCTCCAAAAACAAGTAGGTAAAAGTCTTTCCGTAGCCGACCCGACCGCTCCCGTCTTGTCATAGTAACATCCGAAAACCAAGCTATAGCATTAAACAAAACTAACGACCTATATGGTATCCCCATCCTTGCAGAACGCCCATCCATCCCTCAATACTTGCACCGGAACAGTTTCAATCTCCGCAGCATATTGCCCAGTCTATGACAAAGATTGGTCAGATTGTGGAGATCTACTGCCTGTCTCACAGACTATGATGCAACATCAGTACAATGCTACTCCATTCCCCCAGAGGTCATCGAAAGAAACCACTAACATAGCCAAAATTACCTTCTGTAGACATGACCTTCCCTTAACGTCTACATAGGAGGAGAATCCCTCCTGTTCGTCCATACCAACCCCCTCCACGTCAGTGCCAAAATTGTTGGCGTCTAGGACACCCAGCCAAACATTGCCGTTCCCCAGCCAGATGCCCACTATGTGCCCAACCTGGCCATACCCGATCTAACTGCCCTGCACAATCACGCACATGTGCCAACTGTGGCGGCCCCCATAATGTATTTTATAGGGGTTGTCCCACCTATAAATTTGAGTCTGAGGTAGCAAACTCTCAGATTCAAACTTGGACTCACACTACGTGAAGCCAGACAAGAAGCAGTCGACGTGGTTTCTCCCTTACTCCTACTCCAGTAATACTGCTCATTCTACCAATTCTCCTAAAACCCACCCTCCTACATCTAACCCCCCTCTTCTACTCCTACCTTCCCCAGTCAAACTCTTTTGCCATCCTAAATCCAGACACTCCAATCTCTACTACAGATACTTCAATCACCACTACAATCCCAACACCTTCCCCTCTCCCTCCTCGCACTACCCGTAACAGACAGAACAAACGTTCCACCCCCTCTTCCCTACCACACAATCACCTCCACCTTCCTTTGCCCCTGTGCTTGAGACACCAGTCCTCTCTTCCCCCCCTCACAAGAAATCCTTTATCCCCCAAAACTCCCGAACCAACTCAGAAGAAGAAACCATTGAAAATATTCAAGATTACCTAATGAAAACTGACACTCAACCTCCAAATCTTACAACTCCTGCTCCTTCCACACTCCAAGTAAACTGCTGATATCCATCCTCCTCCTAACGATATCCCCCTACACCCATCCTCCTACCCCCTCCCAACACAGCCATCCCCCCCGACCCCAACCCCGCCCACATTAACCCTCCCACCATCCCCTCTATCCCTTCCACTCCCTCCTTACGCACGTGAATCCCTTATGTAACTATTAACTCTCATAAAGTCAATACACACCACCAGACACTCCAATCCCACACATCCTACTGCCATGCCCACGTTTTGAAAACAACTGTACCTCTGCTTTCCCCCACCTATCCCCCCTTCACCGACCTCCCAACCTATCAGACATCCTTACAGAATCCCACACTTTTTGCTTCAACAACCTATTCTCTTTCCTCAACGCATACATATTCTTCATCTAATCTAACTCCTTACCATACCCGACCCTAACCCTTTCACTCACCAATTCCTTTGCCAGCTTAGACAAACTTATCACTAACTCAACCACCCTTCCCTAACATTAACTATAGTGCTACATGACCTTAGATGTCTAGCACATTAACCATTAACCATTTAAAAATGTAAAAATGAATAAAATTCTCTATATCATAGTCTTGTGGTGAGAGAGACTGGTGCCATCCAATACAAACATTTTATATATTTATTAAAAAAAAAAAAAAAAAAAAAAAAAAAACAGCGGTCCGTGGGCAACACCGTTTCGGCATCCTCCTCACTGGCGAGATAAATCCTTGGCCTCGAGCTTCACTGGAGGGATGGCGATCGCGATTTCGGTTGCCATACGGGAGGGAGGTATAGTGCAGGTTCAGGCAACGTAAAACCGCGGCTTCCGTTTTTCTTAGTTTACGTTGCAGGGCAAAACGTCGCCACGCGGCGACTCCACCAGGAGAGTGTTGCCACCCAAGTTCGCCCTTTTCCAGTTGCGTGGTAATTTTTTTAGCCTGTGGGAGAGTTGGAGGTGAGAGATGTTTCAAAAGGGATACCTCCTGGAGTGAGACGACTAGATGGGACCAAGTCGTTCACTACGAGGGAGGGAGGGGGAGGGGAGTGGGAGGGGGAGGGAGAGGGAGAGGGGAAAGGGAAATAGATATACAGATAGAGAGACAGGAGAGGGGGAAGGTGAAGGAGGAAACAAGGCATAGAGAGCGAGAGAGTAGAGAGGTGGCGACAGAGAGAACGGAATAAAAAAAGGAAGGCAGGAAAAAGAGAGGAAGAGAGCGAGAGAGAGAGAGAGAGAGAGAGAGAGAGAGGGGAGAGAGAGAAAAGAGGGGAAAAGAGAAAGGGAAGGAAAGAAAAGTCCAGAGGGGGGGGGGCAAAGGGGGGAATCACTGAACTGGTTGTTTTGGCTAATTAATTGTGCTCGCTCGTCCTCTCTTTACTCTCTTTCTTCGTTTTTTTTATAATTTGTCTGTCTGTCTAATAATAAATAATAAATAAATAAATCCTCTTCATAGCATCCTGGGCGGAAGGAGTCGCACCGAGTGTCGAGGCTTTATTGTGAGATCTTTGATACATTGTTTAGTGGTGCATCGTAGTCACTAGAAGAGACCGTTATCATCAAATTTTGTACTGACATACAAGGTTATTTTTCTTAATTTCACATAATAAGCCAAGGGAAAAGCAAAAACGTCATTAATAAGCGCCATTTTTTTTTTTTTTTTTTTTTTATAACAAGCAACACAGTGGAAGCTTTAAAAAAAATGAAAAACAACGCCCGACCTCTCAAACTTGCGTTGTTTACAGACACTATCTTTCTCTTCGCTAGGCTGTGGGAACTTGCAAAATAATTTCTCCCGATGCAAACAAAACACTTGATTCTTTTT
>NW_023664981.1:0-5000 GCF_015228065.2 Penaeus monodon | reverse complement strand
AACAAACTGCCCTTGCCATTGAGACTTGTCGCGAGAGATGAATTGCTTTTCTGATTGATACTAATAAAGGCTCGAAGCCAATGTACAAGACTTCCACATATTACACACACATTACTGACTAACAAAGGTAGTAAGGCAAAAATAATATATGTATGTTGCAGTTAAAAAGAAAAAAAATGTACTTTTGAGGCGACCATTTTAGTTGTTTTCAAACGACCGCGAGGCGAAGCGAACTAACCCCCCCCCCCCATTGGCCACGCCGCGCCTCACGGAACGGTTTTGTGAGGTCGGACTGCTCACTGGTTTTGCCTCGCCCGCTTTTGCCAAGTGAACGCAGGGGGTCTAACAGTGAGTCATGAGTTCCACCAATGTCATGTTTACCTTCAGTTATTCCTGATAGCATAACGATACCTGACTTACGGGTCAAAGGCTTACAAGGCCATACCTAATATACAAATGTGAGATTATATAGACAGCTACATCTAGTAAAGAATACACCAAAAACCTATTCGAAGACCAAATCAAACCGTCCGTCTTGCCAAGACATTGATCAGACATTAACTGTACTAAAAACTGAATCAGAAAGTCAATTTACATAAAATTAAAGAATATATTGTCATTTGAAAATCAGAAAACTTCTATGTTAGAAAACATATTTCAAAACACAAACAACTAAATCCCCCCCACAATCAGTGGCATTACACACCTCTTAAACTGTTCAACTTCACACTATACCCCCTTTAATTCACAACAACAGGGATTGCTACAATTTTTTTACAATACAATACTCATTCTATTATATATATTACACAATACTGTAAGTAACACAACAATACACACACACACACCACAAAACACCACACACACAACAACACCACACACACATCACACACACAACATACACACAACAAGATACTACACACACACAGAATACACATGCACACACTCACAGAACACACAACAACACACACAATTTCACACACACATACAACCACTAAACTACACACACACACAACCACATAACACAACACACAGACATTGTACATAGAGTAGACACGAGGCCTTGTTTCCTGCAGCCAGGGCGACGCGGCCGCAGCGGCGCGAGGGGCGTGCGACGCGGCACCGGGAAGTAATCAAAGGTAGTGGTCGACGCTGATAAGAAAGGGCGAGGGGAGAGGAGGAAAAAGGGTCAGGCGAGGGGGAAGGGCAGAGGGAGCAGGAGACGAGGGGCGGACAGGGCGTCCCTTGGGCGCCGGACGCCCTGCCGCCGGCGACCCATGACTCGTCAGCGTCGGGGGGGGGGGGGGACGGTTACTGGAGGGATAAGGATAAGTCCGATATGCGAAGCTTAGCCTTCGCCCGGGCTATGCCATGAGGGAGCCCGGCCTGTGTCGACTAATGGCCGACTCGCTCACTTGTTTCAGCAGGTGCTGACTGGGCTAAACCCTAGTCCTTACCCGCCGTGGTGCCCAGCCACGGCAGTGACCTCCGGCGACATTGCTACTTCTCGCGCCTGGGCGGGGCGCGAACCGCCGACCCCTGGGATGAGAGGCCGACACGTACCAATGTACTAGCCTGGAGGCTTACTGGAGGATTGTCGGGTTTGTTGGCGGCTGGAGGTGAGCAGGAAATTTGCTAGGGTAGCGCTCAGATGTAGGAAATTGACACACACGGGGCTTTTTGCATTTTAAATTCGTGTTTAAACACATTTACTATGATTTTTTTTGCTAGTATTTATAAAAAAGTAATGCTTTTTATCTTTAATATCACATTTTCCCTTACAGTCCAAGCAGTAGTTTAAAGTCAGAAATCATGCTCTCATGTTTCCTCCGCATTTAAACCCCTTGCTTCGCTGAAGGAAAAAAAGCAGAAAAAAAAGTAATCCCAGTTAAGAAGTTTCTCACTAGGTTTTCAATTATTTTAAAGCTCTGTTTGTAAACAATGTACGCGTTCGTCTGCTAGGCGCTCCACCTTTGGCCGTTCCGTTGAATTGTGCATTGTAGCGCTGCGATTTGGGCCAAGGTAACGCGGGCAGTGTGTGTGTGTGTGTGCGGTGGTGGGGGGGTGTGTGTGTGTGTGTGTGTGGTGTGGTGTGTGGGGTTGTGGGGGTGTGTGTGTGTGTGTGGGGTGGGGTGTGTGTGTAAACCCACCAGTTTCCCCTGACCCCAGGCTCTCCTTTGGACCACGGCTCTGAACACTGCAAAAACTCCCCTGAAAGGGGCTTTCTGTCGAGGGGAAGGGCCCGAAGTATCATCCACCCAAGCGCGGATGGCGGTTTAGGGCCGAAAAAAGGGGGAGGGGCCCGTTCACTTACCTGTGTGGAGACACGTCCATGCCCCAGGTACACATCCCTTATGAAAAATGGGCCTGGTTGTGTTGTTCTTGACATATGTGAAAAAATGTAAAAAAAAATAAAAGCAAAACACCACAGGAAAAGAAAAAATATAAATACGATAAAAAAAAAAGGGTTTAAAGCTCTTTCTGAGGACGAATACATAAAAATTACTTCAGTTAGGGTATTCTGGCTGGTGCTGGCCAATAAAAAAACCGTAAACTTGCGTTAAAATGCCCACGTCCAGCAATATTTTAATGGCATGTAAAAATGGCTCAAACACAACTTGTCCTTGCTGCCCCAAACGACGCCACGTATAGGGTAATTCCGGGGGTACACACAAACAACCGGCCCGGGAGACAACTCCCCTATGGGTTTATTTTTCTGAGGTTTTATACACTTCGCCACGTCATCGTGGCAAACAGTTATTTAACAAACATTTATACAAAGTTAACATGACATTCTTAACATTTTTTTTTTAACAAAAAACAGAAGTAAAAGGATTAGGATACAAAAAATATTAAAGCTTATAAAAAACAGTAAAACCGAACGGTAAAAACATGTAAGAAAGTAAATAAAAACCCTACATTAAACATGTAAAACAATAACTAAAATCAGGGAAAAACTTGTATTGATACATGAAAAATCCCTAGTGTCCTCTGTGGCCTCCCAAAACTTCAGATTATAAATTATTAAGATGGTGACGTGGCAGCCGACTATAAAAAAAAGGAAAAAACAAAAATAAAATGTTTAGAGCTATAAACCAATTACGTTTAAGGGAGATAAAACGATAATAAATAAAATTTGTATTTAAGCAATTTAAAATATAAAAATCCAAAATAACTTTTGAAACATTCTGTAACATAAAAGGGGGGGGGACTCGATGTTAAAATCCTAAAAAAAAACCTGTAATCATAGATAAAAGGAAATGCATGGGAAAAAAAAAAAAAAAAACATTTAGATCCCCCTCTAAAAAAAAAAAAGACCTTTCTAGTAAAAGGGCGATAAAAAACTCGCAAATAACTACATCCGTTAAGGCTTTTCGCCACCTACGGGGTCGAATCGTTCGAAACTCAGAGGAAACTCGGGAAACGACAAATTTATTTACACACATTTTGTTATTAAACAATACATGATTTGGCAGTTAAAAAGTGTTGAGTAGGTGTGTGGGCGGAAATCATCTCCAGCGTGTTTGAGCGCCGCCCGCTGGATTACCCAGGTTCGGTCGGGGTTCGGGATTCAGGATTCAGGATTCGGATTCAGGTGTCAGGTGTCGAGGGACAGGTAGGGTATTAGGGTAGGGGATAGGGGGTAGGTGTGAGGACGAAGCTCAAGGAAAGGACGAAAAGGAGAGAAAATTTAAAGGGAGGGGGGAGATGGAGATGAAAGAAATGAAAAAGGTCAACGGGGAATAGAAAAATAAAAAAGCGAGGAGATTGTTGGGGAGAGAAAAACAGAAGAACGTAAATCGCGAAGTAAAAAGAAAAGAGAGAGAAATGACAAAAAGGAGTAAATAAAATGAGAGAAAACGAGACCAGCATCGTAAAAGGGGAAAAAGGGGAAAATTTAAAAGGAAAGGGAACGAAAGAGAGGGAATAGTGAAACAAGAGAACTAAGTTTTAGGGAGACGAAGGTAAGAAGGGGGTAAAAGGGAGGTAGGGGAGACAAGGGAAACGAGGGTGAGGAGGAAAGGGGGAGGGGGGTTCAGTCCAGGATGGGGGGGGGGGGGGGGGAAGGTGGAACCTCACAACCCCCCTCATAAAATACCTACTAGACAGTAGCCAACAAAAACCCTTAAAGGGAACATTTTTATCTCCCAGCAATTCCAACTTCAAAAACACCTCTACCCCCACAACCTCCCCAACATAAAACCACCCCATCCCCTTATTATACCTTACAGCCTTTTTGCCCACCCCCATAAAAAACTACCCCCTTAACACTACTCCATCTTCGTCACGCCCCGCCCTTTACTACCCCCATCTCTACAAATTTTGAATCCCTCTTTAGCGCAGCCAAATGGGACCCATTTTTCGTGTCCCTCCCACAGCTCCCCACTCTGACAAAACCCTTCTCTTCCAACAAAGTCTCCAAAAAAAAAGTAGGTAAAAATCCTTTCCGAGCCCACCCCCACCGCTCCCGTCTTTTCACGAACATCCCAAACCCGCTATAGCATTAAAAAAAACTAAAGACCTATATGGTAACCCCATCCCTTTCGAACCCCCCAAACCCCCAAAACTTTTCACCGGGCAGTTTTAAACTCCCGCAAATTGCCCAATTATGACCAAAGAAATTGGTGTTGTGGAGAAAATTACTTGCCGTCTACAGGGTATGATGCAAAATCAGTACAAAGCTACTCCATTTTCCCCCAGAGGTATCGAAAAAAAACCCACTAACATAGCCAAAAAATTACTCCCTGCATGCCTTTCCCTTTTAAAGTTACATAGGGGGAGGGAAACCCTCCCTGTTTGCCAACCAAACCCCCCCCACTCATGCCAAATTGTTGGGTCTAGGACACCCCGCCAAACATTGCGTTCACGCAATGCCCATTGTGCCACCTGGCCATACCGATCTAACTGCCCTGCACAATCACCACATGTGCCAATGTGGCGGCCCCCCATAAAGTATTTTTTAGGGGTTGTCCCCCCTTAAAATTAATTTGAAAAAAATC
>NW_023664980.1:0-47535 GCF_015228065.2 Penaeus monodon | reverse complement strand
GGGCCCCACCCTTCCCCCCCTCCCTCTTTGTGGGGGCCCACACTACGGCATTTACAATGGTCATGTGTGTGTGTGGATATGTAAATATTATTATAATATAATAATATTATATATAATAATATATATATGATTATGGGTCACCACTGTACACTGGAGCAATCAGCGTACAGACGGACCATCCTCACCTGCTCCCCCCCGCTTCCTGCAGCTGCTGCATCGCTCCTCCGGGCGGAACGGTCACTACTTATACCGGGAAAATGACCTAGGCCTGGGGGAGTTCTTTTAAAGCTACACCGCACTAAGGCAGCCCTCGCCTCCCTCCGTGCGGGTACCGTGACTCCGCGGGGGCCGATTCCCCCTTTTAAAAAGTGTTAGTGTCGTGTAGCTTTGGTTTCACCCCTTTATTGTTTTTGCACCTGTCGCCACTTACTAAGTACGCATGCTTGTAAAAACTGGGGGCAGTGGGGGCCTTTGCATCTTTTGGATAAACACGGACACCTCCCCCCCAAAGAAAAATCCGTTTAAACCGCCAAAAAAATCATTCGAAAAACAAAAAAAACATGAAAGTACACTTTGGGCCCCTTTTTTATTTTTTTCCCTTCCTTCTCCCATAAATGTTTTTTTTTTGGGGTTAAAGGTGCTAATGACGCAATGGCACTTTGTCACACTTTTTCCTTTCCCCTCAGTCACTTTCCGTGTGATCGGTATGCATCAAAAAAAAAGAATATCGTTCGTTAGTTAAGTAAAAAAATTTTTTCTCTCTTTTTTTTAGAGTTTATTTTTTTTCATCTGAAACGAATTTAAGCGTTCGTGATTTTTTTGTCACGAATATCATTTCATTTTTCCTCCCCCTCACCCCCGACCTGACCATACCTTTTTTTTCGCTGCGGTCACTTTGGATTAAAAAAGGTTTTTTTCCGTTTTGACCTGACCTCATTTCTCTTTTCCCGGGCGGTGGGGAAATGGGAAGGGTCAAATTTACACTTTATTATATAAAATATATATATTTTATTATATATTTTTATTATATAAATATATATATATATATTATTTTAAAAAAGGTTTCCCTGTATTTTTTGGTTTTTTATTTTTGTTGACGCCTTGGGAATTTTAAACCCTAGCATTGTTTCTTGCTTTGGTGACACGTTTATCGGCGTAGAATGAAAATGTATACGCAATTTTATTACATTCATTATTTTGAATATAGGTAGGATCTTCCCCCTATCTAGTGCACAGAATTGCCCGATATTTTCCCGGGGGGGCGTAAACCCCCAAAGATCTGCACTCGTCGTTCGAAAATAGGGGACAAAAACCGAAGTTTTCGTTCGGCACCTTTGAGTCGGGGGGTGACCCCCGGTTTTTTTCCTTAATTAATGTGGGCTAGGGTTAACTGAATCTTATTGCTTATAATACACCTTTTTCACCCCCCTCAGTCACTTGCAGGGTTTTGGGTAACCCCCCAAACGTTTGTGTGATTCGTAAAATTATATTCCTTAGGGAATTTTTCGAGCGCCCATCCAGATACGCAGAAGAGAGCAGGTTTATTTATTTACGGCCCCAGTCGTTTTAGCTATACGGGATTTGGTATAAGATCCCCCCGCAAAGAAATTTATTGGGTCTAAAAGCAAGCTATTCAATTTCTGACCCCAAAAAGGTTTGCTTGAAAAAGTTGGCAAATATTTTTTTTTGCACCTTTTTTTTTTCCATACATTCTGTCGCAATATTATATGTGAATTCAAAGTGGTTTGAAATAATATTAAAAAGTACATTGCTAATTACTTCAGTTTTTATAGTGAACGTTTAAAATTTGTGTTTTTTGATTCATTTTTGGAGGTCACTCTCGCTTTCCCCCCCTTAAAGCTACTGTCACTCACCCCCACCATACACACAACCTTAACCCTCACTCATAAGCTGACAAAGACATTTACCCCCTTTTCTTAGTCCGGCGTAAAGAATTTTATGTATCTCTTTAGCCCGAAAATTTTGTCCGTCGTGACGAGTGGTTTTGTACATGTACAAGTTACATCTATTTCTTTTCTGGTTACGCTGTGGTTCAATAAATCCTTGTGGTTGCCGAGGGCGATCCCTTATTTCTCCATACTATCAGAGACGTTTGGTAGTTCAACCAGGTTACGGGACCGGGACTAACGCTCCCTCTTCTATTTTTTTCTTTTTCTTTTGGAAAGAAAACACCCAAATAAAAAAAAAAACAAAATAATTTTTAAAAAAACCCACATTAAAAAAGGGCACCCCTGAGGCAAACCTAAGAGCCTGAGGGGGAGGGGGTGAGTAGGGGGCCCCGGCAATGTAATGGAGCGATCAGTGTAGCGACGGGGCCAGTACCTCACCTCGTCCCCCCATGCTTCCGCAGCTTTTTCTATCGCTCCTCCACTGGGAAAGGCACACTTTACCCAGAAGCCTAGTCCTCGGGGAGTTTTGTCGCCAGCGACCCCGCTAAGGTCAGCTCCGCCTTCCATCCGGCAGCGGGGCTGCGACCCGCGTAGCGCCTTACCCCTAACTAACATGTTCGTGTGCTTTATACTGCGTGGTATCAAATCTCAAAATAAAGAGTCAAGCCGAAAAACCTACAAACCCCGCAAGCATGTAATTGGGTTCATACCCGTTTTACACACACACACCACACCACTATATTAAAAGGATTGTGTGTGTGTGGTGGGGGGTTGGGGGAGGTGTTTTTTGCAAAATTTATATGTGTGTGTTGTATATATTATAATATATATATAAAAAATATAATATATTAAATTTTTATTTATTTTTTTTTTGTGTGTGGTGTGTGTGGTGGTGTGTGTTTGGGGTGGTGTGGTTTGTGTTGTGTGTGTGTGTTTGTGTTGGGTTGTATTAATTTTTTTTGTGTGTGTGTGTATAAAATTTAAATATATATATAATATATTATTTTAATATATATAATATATATTTTAATTTAAAAGGCTTATAGGGATAAAATATGTTTTTATACGCATGAATGTTTATATTTGTATATCATGTACATACATACCATAAACACATATATAGCACACACAAACCACCACACACACAATATATATGTATAATTTAAAATTATATAAATATATTTTATATTATAAATAATATATATATATATAAATTATTAATAATAATATATACAATATAATATCATATAATATAATTATATATATATTAATATATATATATTATATATATATATTTTAAAAATTCAATGTGAACTACTGGCTACAAGATGCTGTGGGCCCCCTTGGCTGGGGAGCTGACCCCCAGCACGAGAACAGCCTCCCCTTGTTGGGACTTTGCTGGGCCCCTGAATTGACGTTTTCTAGCTCCGGGTATCACCGCCCCAAACCCATCGCTGGACGGTACTGGGGCCCAAAAGGGAAATAACCACATCGTTTTAGGCCGATGGAGGATCCCCCCAGAATTGCGGGGTTTCCCCGGAGTGCTGAGTTCTGTGGGCAGGGGACCATAGGGCTTTTATGGGTCCACTTAAAAAACTCCCTTTGGCGTTCCAGTGGCCCCCCAAAGGTTTTTCATTGGACAGACGAGGGAGATGATGTGCCAGGGGGTTCGCCACGGTATTCTGATTGTTTTCACAAACTTAAAAAACCGACGGACCCATTTGTTCTGAGGGAGTTCTTCAAGCGCAAAAACACTCGAAGCGGGCAGGGGCCTTTTGGATTTTCCCGAGGGAAAGGCAGAATTTCTCTCCTTGGGGACATTGGGGGCCACTGAAGTGTGCGAATGCCTTGGCGTTCAGGATTTCGTCGCTCTTTAGTATAGGGTACTATAGAAGAACAAGGAAAAAGTATATCAAAACTTGTGAGGGGGTTGAAGGCCATTTTTGGTAAAGATTTGCCCTCTACCAAGCTTGAGAAAACTGAATCTAAGCCCTCCTCAAGATGATGCAGTCCGCTCATGTGGACAATCTCTCGATCCTTTTGGGGTTTCGTGAACTTTAGCTTGGATAAGTGGTATCAAAATACCTGTGCAAAACCCCCCCTTCCCTATCCTATCAGAGGTTAGGATAGGATTTTTCAAAAGCTAAAATGTGTGAAAGCCGCAGGAATTGTGTTTTCCTCCTGAACTGCTAAGGTGGGGGTGAACAGGGACAGTTTTGACTGCCATCTGGTACCATTCCCCGCCAAATAAGGGCGGTGTTTCCCCTATGGGGGGATTGTAGAACTACTATGACATTATGCTGCTCAGTATACCGGGCAATTTTTTGCCACTTCTACAAAGGGATCCAACCACCTACAAAGGCCCCAGAGCAAAGCAGTTTGGGGTTCATCCTGGCAAGCCCCCAAAAATTTACCATATCCTGCGTTTTTGAGTAATTGGGGAAAATACCATTGAGAGTTCGGCTGTGGTTCTTGCAGCCTAGTTACTCAAGGGAAGGCATTTAAGGGTTTGCATCGAGAATCGCTATAGGAGATTCTGGACTCGGGGGAAATTCGAAAAGGGTTTTATTGGCCTATTAGAAAATCTATATACTGGTACTAAAAAGGCGAAAAAGGTGTGGGACCCCTTAAAACCCCTCCCTGTTAATTTCGGGCTGTGTCCTTGCACCAACCTTTTCAAAACCCGAAGGGGACGGGAAAGGGGTGAGCTATTTATCCAAAGTCGGGGGGGAGAAACCCACTGGGGCAAAAAAGGGTTTTCCCCAGACCTGACTTTGTCAATGATGTTGCTATCCTATTTGGGGGCTCTGAATACTGGTGGTGGCTCTTGAGCTTAGCAATGTGGAAAACCTTTTTTGACCTAGAGGTTCCTGGCCCATACCAAAAGCGGATTTTTGGGGGCCTGTTAGGGGAACCCGTTCATTCGCCCATGCTTGGTGGGTAGGACATTAAAAATCACAGAGAGTTTTGCATACCTTTGGGGAGTATAGTCCATATCTCGGGGCTGTCAGACCCAAAAAGTCAGTAGATGGGTTTATTGGCAGCAGAGCCCTGAAATCGAAAAAAAAGTTTTTGGGGTGTCGGTTTTCCCTTTCAGAAGACCAACTACGCTCTTTAAGGGCTTGATACTGCTAGTTTGGCTTTTTGGGGAAACGAAAAACCCGACCTTAGTGCTTTTTGTAAAAAGTCTCTTTGCCGGTTTTATAGGTACAGTTGGCAGGAACCCTGTGCCAACCGATAGCTACACCATGAACGGCATGGGACTGTTTCTTGCATAATCCGGGGTTTACCAACTCAGGGTATTTTGGAACCCAGCTCGTTTCCCTATGGTGACCCTGCCATCAGGGGGTCTCTCTGTAAGAAATCCGGGGGGAGGAGGCCCCTGGGACCCCAGGAGACTTGCCATGAGGGACCCTCGTGCTGGAAGTGAAAAGTGGATGCGCTATGCGCCACCGTCGGCGTTAGCCCCCGATAATATTATATAAAATTTTTATATATATATAATAAAATAAGTATATATATAAATATATATATAATTTATGTGTGTTGTGGTTTTTGTGGTTGTGTGTGTGGTATACCACAACCACACCCACCACCCTGTGTGGTTTTGTCGTGATATGCGCATTTTTGATGTTATTATGTATCAAACCACACACACACATACACACCACCACACCCCACACACCACACACACACCACACACACAACACACACACACACATTATATATTTTATTATAATATTTTTATTATAATTATATAATATATATATATAATAATCATATTAACCGTTTATAAAGAGGAGAAATATATATTTTATATTATTATATATATATATATATATAATAATAATATATTAAAATAAATTTTTAAAAATTTATTAAATATATATATATATCTGTGGTTGTGTGGTGCATGAGTGTGGTTTGAGTGTGTGTTGTGCGTGTGCCCCGGGTGTGTGTTGTGGTTTTGGCGGGTGTGGGGAATGGTTATATTGTGGGATAATTTTTAAAAAATATATTTTAATTATAATATATATATATAATATAAATAATAATAAAATAATATATATTATACACACCCACACACCGGGGACCACTACATAAATATATATATTTTATAATAAATAGTACCCCCTAATATTATGTTTTCTATTACGAAAAATTAAATTATTATAAATTATATATATATAATAATTTTAAAAAATATATAATATATATATTTTAATCTATATTCTAATTAAAATTTTTTATTTTCTTTTTTAACTTAAATTTTTAGGGGAAAAAAATAATATATTTATTTTTTTTTTCAAAAAAAAATTAAAAAAAATTTTTAAGTATTTATTTTTTTTCCCCCCCCCCCCCCCCAAAAAAAAAATGTTTTTTTTTTTTTTTTTTTTTTTAAAAAAAAAAAAAAAAAAAAAAAACTTTTTTTTTTAAAAAAAAAAAATTTTTTTTTTTTTAAAAAAAAAATTTTTTTTTTTTTTTTTTTTTTTTTTTTTTTTTTTTGTTTTTTTTAATATATAAAAATATATTTAACACACAACACACACACCACAATAAATATATATAATTATATATAATTTTATATATATATATAATAATATATGTATATATACATATATATATATATTTTAAAATATATATTTAATATATAATATATATATATATATATTATATATATTTGGTGTGTGTGTGTTGTTGTGTGTTTTGTGTGGTTGGGTTTGGGGGGGGTTGTGGGAGTGGTTTTAATTTTAAAATTTTTATTATAAATATAATTAAAAAAAAAAAAATTTAATATATATATATAATATATAATATTACAGATGTTAAAGAAGATAAGACTTTTTGGTTTTGGTTTGACTCCCCAAACCCAGGGCCTTTTCCAGGATTGTCTCGCAAAGAGACACCTATGGCAGGTTCTTTACGGGGAACCCGAGCTAGGGGGGGTTCGCGTTTTTATAAAGTAAAAGGTCCCTGCCGTCTCATGGGTACTGTCGTTTTGGACACATGGTCCTCCCCAAAGTATCAGCCCCGGGTGTAGGGATTTGTTACAAAAGCATCATAGATGAGACCCCAAAGGGGACTAAAGAGCGTCTGGGGGTTTTTTTTTCCCATAGAGCAAAACTGCAGAAAAAAGGGCCCTTGAAGACACGTAACTTATCCTTCGCATAGGCCCGTATTTCCATATGCTTGGTTGATCGTGTTCTGGATCTCGCTAGATAATCCCTTTTTTACACCTAGAACATGGACTACGCTACAAGGTATGTAAAATCCCCTTGATTTATGTCCTCACTGCAAAATTTTGACAAAAATCCAAAAGGGGCCCCCATAGTCCGAAACTTATTTTTTGTCCAGGAGACCTCTGGGCCAAAAAGGTTTTTCCCCTCATCTTATTGCGCCACTCCTCTCTACGGTCAAAGCCATATTTCCCTTTCTACTGGGAATCCACTCGGGCTTTATTAGAGGGGCATTTTTTTAACGTAAATGTGAGCTCCCCTGTATCTTACTGAGTCATACTCTTGATGAACCCACACAAAAAATAAAATAATCATAAGGGTTATGTGACTTTTCAGTCTTAAAGGTAACTGAGAGAAGGGTTTTAATATCAAAAATTGATAATTTTTCCTTCTTGATATAAGAATAAAAAATCATTAAACGTGAAACAAAAGACCTTATTTTGCAAAAGGCCCACTACTCCCCACAATTTTTGTAGTAAAAAACTGTCCTTCTCTTTGTTTCCTTTCTTGACCTTTGTTTGTACAGTTTTTTCCAAATTTCTCATTTTTCACTGATCTTAAAGATTTCCTAAGGACGACAGCTGTTTACATCTGGTCCTCTCCCCAAAAGCTCTCTAAGCAAAAAAACAACAAAACAGAAAAAAAACATTCCTAAAAAATATAATAAAAAATAAAAATTTTTTTCTATTTTGGGAATAATAAAAAAATAACGTCATTAATTGTTTTCTTGTAGGAACAAATCTATTTTTTGCAAACAAAAAAATTTGGGTTAATCATGCCATTATATACATCTGATTAGTTTTTTATATTTTTCATTTTTATTTCTATAAAAACCCTCATTTTAGAATAGATAGCATTATTCTATTATAAATTTCAAAAAATTTTACCCCCTTAAAGGGTTTTAAACCCCTCAATAAACAGAGAAACATTGAAGGTACCCCAAAACCCGTGTCACCCTACTTTTTCGGGATTTACCAGGCATTTGTTTCGGTTCTCCTTTCTCTCGGGTTAATGGCTAAAATATCAGGGCTTAACATTTTTAATCATAACATTTTAAATCTACTCAGGTCCTATATTAAAGCTATGTTCGTCTTACCCATACATGCATAAATACCGGAATTGAATCCTCCAGTAAAAAATAATACATATTTTTTCTTCATTAAAATTTCTATTATACGGGGAAAGTAAAGTGAAATATAATGCGTACCCTTTAATTAAAAAGGAAACGCATTGTGGGGGAACAAAAGAAAACAAAATTTGTTGGTAAACTCCATATTTTACGTTTCCTTATTTTGTAAAAATAAAATTATTGCACCTGATAAAAAATAGAAAAGAAAAGTATTATTTTTCTAAAAAATAAAATAATAAATAAAAAAATAATAAAATTGTCTTATACAGCAAAGACAATTTAAATGGGTATAATAAGTAACGAAAGGTATAAAAGGGTGGTCACAGACAATTTTTTGGGTCTTCTTCTTCGTGTTCTAGGGCATTAAAACGCATTTGGGGTTGGGGGAGACCAAAAATTCGTCAACCAAGTATGGAACAAATTAATCCTTTTCTCAAGTAAAAATACCATTTTTCAAGATTCACATTTCTAGACGTCAACATAAATATTAACAATACAAAGTTTTTGTCCGCTCCTTTTCTGGGTTTTTCAAAATTGTCCTTTGTCGGGCTCGAGGGGGGGAGCATATCACAAATCTAGGAATTCCCCTCCTATGTCTACATAGTACCATGCAAATTTTGTTGTACTATCAGACAAACGGGGCCCCTCTACCAAAAAACGCACCCAAAAAAATAACTATAAAGATACCTACAAACTTGTCTTTAAATTCCTGTTGGTTCTTATTTAAACCCTTTATTAACATTACAAAAAAATGCTATATTAACAATTTAATCTTAAAACTCTTGGGTTGTTTTAACTCTTACATCTGTAGTATTCTTTTTCTCTTACTGCTTGGGGATATTCTCTTAAATTTTTTTCTAGATCTTTCCCTATCAAAAAAAACTTTAAACTTTTCGCAGCTCCACCCATCAAATACATTCCCCAGTTATGGGACGCCCTCCATCACCCTTTAAAAATTTTTAAATAGTCCTTTTTTTTTTCCTTTTTAATTTAGCAGCAGTGTTAGTATTTGTTCCCCAACAAGACCCGGGGCTAAATCCCCAACGCTAAGTTTTTTTTTTCTACTCGCTTTGCCTTTTGTAATATCTCTAAGTGTTATATTCCAAGTTTCTTTCAGCAATTTTCACTCTCCCAAACACTTCCTTAGGTGAAGTCCCAAAGGGAAGTGGTGCAGCTTCTTCAGCACCTTTTCAGTTTGAAAGTGACTGGGCCATGTATTTGGGTGTTTTTGACTAAAAAATGGCAGTACTATCTTAAGATCCTAGGGGCTCTTTCTACATGAGTTCCTCAGGAGGGTAGGGTATAAAAAAAACCTTTGTTTTTTTTCCTGCTTTTTTACGAACTCTTAAAATTCTGATCCCGTAAACTCCCTCCATACTAAAAATACAAAAACGAGATTTCCGAACCTAAGAATTTTTTTTGATTCCGGCAACTCTGTTGACTTTTATTTTTAAAAAGGATAAATCTCAGAAACCTAGAGAATGGCAATGACTTTTAAGAAATATCTAAACCCCCTACCTACTGCCATGCAAATCAATTAAGTAGGATACCCCGACCATTACCCCTATTTGGGTAAAATCTCTCTACTGATGCCCCCTAACGGAAGCCGCCCCCGGGGGTGGGGGGGGGCTTGAGGTCCCAATGATCTGGGAGCCGGACCAAAAGGGTACCCAACGGGAGGGGTCACCAGTGAGGGAGAAAAAATGGCTTCCGGGTGCACCAAGCCTATAAAGGGGGGATGGTGCACCACCCCGGGTTTTTCTTTCCCATCTTGGACCGGGGAAAATCCCCCCACTTTGTGTTTGCCGTGCGGGGCAACCCGTATTCCCCAGGAGCCAGGAGTCCTTTGGATTTTGACGATGCGCACGCTGCGCCCCTGCAGCTAGAAACACACCTCTTTTGGTCCTTTATTCGGGGTTGACGGGGGGGGCTTATCGGGCCGGTAAAGTCATCGGCTGGGTCAAATATGGCTAGGGTCAAGGGCAGGCACATTCGTGGGTTTATGCATTGGGGTCCCGCGACTCCCATCAGTCTGAAATGGGCTGGTATTTTCCCATTCCCCTGTGGTGTTGGGAGATTTAACCCCAACTATAGTTCCCTCGTTTGGCTCCAGGTGGGGGGGGGGGTGGGAAATAAAGAATTCTAATTTGTATGGTGTACAAATTTAAAAAGACTAGCTCTCTCCCACGACCTACGCATCCCCCGACCAATCCCCGGAACATCAGTATTTTTCACTTTGGAACCCTTTCCCAGTTTCCCAAAGGGGGCAAAAACGGGAATCATAAGTTCCCGGGCTCCCAACCGGGTAAGAAGGGGAAAATCCCCTCAACCCCACAAAGGAAATCTTACCGGGGTAAATATAAAAATTTTTCAATGTAAGTACCTAGTATAAAGCCCATTAAAATGGTGTTCATCAGGGATCTTGAATTTGAAAGTACATCGAAAAATTGTTAAAGTTGCAACGTGACCTCGATCCCCCCACAGCGAGTGGTAGCCTGATAGTTAGGTTTGCACCAGACGAGAGTGACCGTCTGGTCGATATGCGACATTCCGGGGGCTAAAGTTTCTGTTTCCTACAAAACCCTAATCAGTGTGGGGGTTTGTTTTTTTCCCGAGACCTATGAGGTATTCTGGGAGAAACTGTTTAGAGGAACAAAATTTTTTTTATGTAGTGGCAGTAAAACGTTTTAAAAAGAAAGTTGGGGGTTTTGGAACAGTCGAACCGCTCTTCTTCTAACTTTTTAACACATTAGCCTTCCAGAATCGGTTAATTTTAGCAGGTACCCCCCTCAAGGTAACATATGTCCCCAAAACCCCTATGGGGGTGTTCCCCTGCAGGGTTATGGGCATGGAGCAACTCTTCCTTTTTTTTAAAAGAAAAGGGCAACCAAGGTATGGTAAGGTGGGGGTACAACAGGTCATAAGGAGATGACAAGTCCATAAAATTGTTTGTTCCCACTGAAAAAGAGGCTCATGAACTTCTTCAAAAGCAGGTAAAAGGTACAAATTTAAAAAGGAAGTTTTTGGTAAAAAAGGGCAAGGAGAAAGTTTTTTTCCCCAGGGCAAAGCGACGTGCCGGTGTATTTGCAAGCCAAGGTGTCCTTTTCTTCGGTTCTAGCCCTCCTCCTTCCCCCCAACCCCTTGCCCTCCAATGCTTCTTACAACACCCCCTCTGCCACTTTCTTTAAACCCTCAGTCAGAAAATTGCTGAACTGCCTCTGGTGATTGTTCCACCAGAAACGGAGTAGGGGTGAGGGGTTTTTGAGGAGACCCCCCTCCCAAAGTAAGGTCTTTTAGCCAAAAATTAAGGGTCCAGAGGGCCCCAATGGTACAGCTCCACTGCCCCCCCACTCCACAGGGGCCCCCTGTGCTAGGCGAAGCCCCCGAATAAAGGGGCCGCACGCCCTTTTCCAGGCAAAGGGAAACCTTAGCCTGTGCAAAAGACCCAGCTTGCCACAAAATCCACGGGGCTTCCGCTGCTAACAGATGCCCCTAAAGAAAAAGGGTCGGCCGCTCTTTGCCCCGGCAAAGAAATCCGAACCCGTCCAAAGGGGAAAAATGTGGAAACTAACCCCCCGGAAAAAACCATTAAAAAGGATCCCAGGATCATGGAAAGGACGCCTAAAAGGTTGAGGGAAACCTTGACCCAGGTGCTGCCAAAAACCTTATGAAGGAAAAATATAAAGACTGGATACCCAAATCCCCTGGAACTGTCAGGGGGTTCATGCAAAAAGGGAAGAACTGCAATTCTATAGCTTTAAAAAATCCATTTGGTATGTTACAAGAGATTTTTACCAGGGAAATCATCCGATTTTTTCCCGAGAGGATTCCCAATTCAAGCCCTTATGGGACCTTGACAATGGGCCTCATGGAGGGGGTGCAGTAAAGTAACGTCAAGAATTCCCCCTTTCCGGCCATCCCCTGCAACAAAACTGCAGGTGAAGGGTGAAATGCTTGACACGACCCCTTCACTGTTGGGATCCCTCACCTTCCTCCACATAATCTCAAATAGATGATTTGGAAGATCTCTTGGCGTTGCCACATCCCCTTTTTTAAAACTTGGGAGATTTTTAAGGTCGGCATCACCTTGGGGGGGAAATTTTTTTGCAACCCCGAGGGGGGCCCTTTGGAGCCTTTTCTTAAAAGTAGATGCGTTTTATGAACAGTGACATCCCCCCCCATTTCCAAGTTCAAATGGCATTCTCCCAAAATAACCTATCAAAGGTACCTTTTATTCACAGGGGAATTCACTTGGGAGGGCTGGAAGACTTTTCAGGAAACGACCCTTTTCCAATCTTTTTTGGGGGAGGTGAAGGTTTCCAGTCAATGGAGTGCAGAGATGGGACTTGAACATGCAACGGAATCTTTTTTTTTTTTTTTTGATCAAATGCATTATTGCAAAGGGTCGGAATGATTTTCCCGTTTTCAAGATGCTGTTAATCACTTCACATCACGAATTATCTTGCAGCAGAAACATCTTCCCAAAGTACGGACAGTACCGTCGACCTCCGTACCATGGTGGGCTGATGAAAGCAACAACGTCAGAGCAAGGAAAAAATGATTTAAAGGGAGTTGAAAGACGCCCAGCATTTTAACCTTGATCAGTTACAAAAAGACCCGAGCCAAAGGGCCCGGGCGTGCTAAAAGGGGAGACGTAGTCGTGGAGACAGTTGTCTCCCGATTTAATTCTGGGACCCCCCCTTTGCATGGGGTGGGAAAAGGGGCGTAAGATTGTGAAAGAGCACATCCATATCACAACCTGCTCTGAAAATGATGGCATAATCACACAGACAAAAAAAAAATTGCAAGAGCTAGTAAATCCATGGGAGAGATCTCCTTGGGCTCTTTCACTGCTGATTCTCCACTCTTTGTGCTGAACAGGGAAAAACACCCCCGTGTCGTTCTTCAGTAGGATGCAGAGAATTCCATACAATTTGCCCTTTTCCCAAAAATTTTCTGCGCGGGAGATCCCCCGGAAATGACGATATTTCCCTATCAAATGATCTCACTTTCCGGAGGCTCCCCGAATTTCCCGTTTGGCCCATTAAAAGGGTTATAAGAGGGCACAGTGCCCTCCCATGGAAAGAGGCTATAATCATTTCCCGTTTCCCAAACCTGGGAAAGATCCCCCCCCCAGGGAAATTCAGCCAATTTCTCTCACCACGCTCTGCAAGCTGATGGAGAAAAAGGTAAACTTCAGGTTTAAGGCGCTAGAAAAAAAAAAATGTTGACCCCATATCAAAAGGCTTTAGAAAATTGAGATCGACCACAGATGCACTTGTGAGGATGGAACGCTATACGAATTCCTTCGCACAGCGACCCCTCATGTTTGGGAGCTTCTTTGACCTTAAAAGGGTTACGTCAACTTGGAAGCGGCATATCATGAAGCTGTATGACATTTGGGTTTAAGAGGAGCATTACCTACCCTTTATACAAAACTCTTGCTAAAAGGAAAATTTTGAGTTCGGGTGGAAAAAAGTTTCTTAACCTGGAAGACCAGCTGGAAGGGGGCCCCCAAGGAGTGTCTTTTGTGTGACCCTATTTTTCCATTTCTATAAATGACATTGTAAAGTTGTTCCAAGTTCTGTCTCTTAATCTGATGGGGATGACTTTACACTGTACTTCAGGAGGAAGCTTACAGGTGTGCAAAAGGGCACATGCAGGTTGCAAAAATCAGGGTTTTAAAATGGGCAAAATGTGGGTTCAAAAATTTTTTTCAAGCAAGACCATGGGTTACATTTTCCCCCCCAAAGAGGAAAATTCCACCCTTCCCCCTTTTAGGAGCAAACCCACTGAATTTGTCCCCGAGGTGAAGTACTTGGGTCTAATTTTTGACTCAAGACTTACATGGGGGCCTCACACAAAAAAAGTTAAAAGTGAAGGCTACAAAAAACGTCATATTTTTCGGTTTTTTTCACATTTATTTGGGTGCAGACCGCACAACGCTTCTACGGCTTTACCGGGGGGTTTTTCGTAGTAAGCTTGATTATGGCTGTGAGGGGTTTTTCTTTTCAAATCCCACGGTTCTCCGGATGTTGACTCATTTTTAAAGGCTCCAGAATCTGTACTGGGGGTTTTAGGGCTTCACCGTGGAATCCCTGATGCTGAAAATGGGAACCACCTCTTTCATTACACCGGGACTAATGAACTGATTTACACCGGCACAAAAAGGTTCCGGATCTCCTACTCCCAAATTTGGTTTTCAGCCCCCTTTAGATAGCCGATCCCTTGGGGAGGGAAAGAGGTCTTTTGGGAAAACTTAATTTTAGTCCCTAAGGGTTTTGGCTGTTGGAATTCCCCCCAAATTCCCCCCCACTAATCAATCAGTGGATTTTATCGGAATTGGGGAAAAGGGGGGAAATCAGAAGCAGAAATCCAAAGATAAATTTCTTCAGCATATTTCTAAATACCCCAAAGGGTCAGAGGCAATATTACGATGGGTTTGAATCTGAAAAGGGGGGGGCTTTGCGCAGTGAGAAAGGAAGACTGCATCTGCAGTCTTTTTCAAAAGCCCCGTCTTTACTGCAGAGTACATGCCTCCTTGAGCAGTTAAGATGACTAGAATCTTTTCGAACATTCTATTGTGATATATTTTTACTTCGTAGTGCTTTTCAAACAATCAAGAGCTTAAACCCTCACATCCATAGTAAGGGGGGTTCAAGATTTTGGGTTTCATGATTTTAACACCAAAAAGATAACTCTGGTTGGGGGGGCCCGCGCATGTTGGGATCAGTGGGGAAGAGCGGCCCATCGAAACAAGGCAGCTGCTGCTAGCCTTTTTTATGCTGTTTTTTTTCTCCCACACCCACCTGAAAAACCCCGCTTAAGGAGTTTCTTCGCAATAAATGGAAGGAACCTGGGGGATACCTCCGAAAAAACGCGAGAGATTAAGATGACCTTTGGGGTTGGGGGGGACTACATCCACCCTAAAACCCAAAAAGGGGAAATGCATTAACCCTAAAATCGGGCACACAAGACTGCCATGGGCCGATGATGGCTAAAAGTCAAGCACTTTGGAAGGATGCCAAGAGCCTTAAAGATCGCACATTATGGGAAAAATTCAAAATTTTCCCGACCAAAAACGTTGTACTTTCTCCCCATATCACGAAAAAAAGTATTGGGGAGGGTTGTGACTAAGGGTCTTATTAGTTTCCTTAAGAGAAATATTTTCAAAAAAAATTTTAAAAGATATGTTTATGCAAAAAATTTTTTTATACTTAAAAGCATAAAAATTTATGCTTTGATTTTTTATTTGTTTTTTGTATTAGTAAAATATTTATTAAGATTTTTAAAGTTTTTTAAAAATTTTATATTTCTATTTAAAAAGGATTCGCCGCTAATACTTCTTTTAGCGGAGATAAATTTTGAAAATCAATCAATCAATCTCTACTGATGTATTTGGATCCTGCTTTAAAATTTTTGACAATGTTTTACATATTTTATGTATTTTTTTACATCTTTCAACAGAGTAGGGCCCAAAAAAATGCTGTTTTGGGTTTTGCAACCGTTTTAAAGTTTTCCTAAAGGAAACATTATTGCTATAGAACAAGCCCTGGGATTAAATCCTTTGGGACTACAGGCAATATCTGATCTACCCATTTTTCTCTTCTTGATAAAGAAGGGGGTTCTAATTTCAAAATGATAAAATGGTCGATTGCCTGGAATTCGCTTTGGATAGTACCTCCTTCTAAAAACTCTATCAATTTAGTCCATATTTTTAATCCCTTGGGCTTTTTTTGATTTTCTCGACTGTCAGCCCTAAGAACCTAATATCTTTATTTGGTTTTTATTTTTCCTCACCGATTGGTGTATCCATCCCTACAAGAGTGTCTGGTACAGTATGTTTGTCCCCTTTGTACTTTTTTTTTATAAAGTAGCCCCTCATTTCAAAAATTATTAGACTTCTGGCAAGCCGCTTTTTCTTAAACACAGTGGTTAAATGGCTAATGGTCTGAAAACAAAACCCTTTTTCTGGTAAAAAGCTTACACCAAAGTAATGTTGAAAAACCACTGGTTTGAGATAGCCTTGTTTCTTTATCATGACTGAGTCTTTTTCTTTGAATAGTACCCCATAGGTTTAATCATTTTTTCTTTCTGCATTAACTCCCCAACGTGTTATCACTAGCATCTTATTAGCCCAATTCTTTATTTTGGTCGCTTTAACTAAGACTGGGGCATTACAACTTTCTTTCGTTACAAAAGCATTATTACGGCCTCATTCCCACTCAAACTTACTCTTTCCTGTCAACTATTAAAGGTTCAGCTATTGGGGAAAAATTTGCTATGCTTCCCGATAAAATTACACATGCCAATTTAAATTTCTTACTTTTTTAACATTTTTGGGAGGACATCTTGTTAATTTGCTTCCCGTTTTTTTTTTATTGGTTTAATTCCGTTCTTGATTGATATTTTCCAAGAAAATTAAACTTCCTTTTTGCCAAATACATTTGGAAAAATTTTATTTTCTTTCCTCCGTTCAACCCTTTTGGGAAATTTTTTTTCCGAAATTTTCCAGCTTTGTTGGTAAGGTCTGCCCAGAAAAACTACATCATCTAAATAATTTTGACCAGCCTTCTTAATTAAAGTTTAATTTGACAATCAAATGGCGATGTTTTAAATCTTAAATTTTTAACCCATCAAAAAAGATTTTAAATTTTAAAAAAGATTCTCGAGGCCATTAAAAATAAGCACTTTCAGTCTAAAGTGCAGTAAAATTTTTCTTCCACACTCTCTTCTCCCTTTAGCCCGCTAATTAGGGGAGAGGCTGACACCATCTTTTTTTCTTTTTGGGGTGATCATCTTTCTAATCTGATGATGTTTTTTACCATAGGTTTTTTTTGGGTTGTTTTCTGATCCCAGTTTTTTTCCTTTTTTTAACATATTTCGTAGCTGCTGCATAATTGTATTCATTGGGGGTCCTCATTATTTGGTGTCCTTTGATTAGTTTCCCAGGGAACCCCAGAATGACCTTCCCTTTTTTCCCTTTGCTGGCAGGGAAAAAAAACTCCTGCAGAGGTTTTTTCCCTGGGCATTTGCTAGATTGCTACTTCCCCTTCTGAAAAACCACACGGATAACTTGCAAATAATCCCTTGGGGTTTTACTGTACTTTGACTTTTTCTTTGTTCCCTGCGAAAAGCAAGGCCCATGTTCCTTTTTTAACCGGTAAAAAGCTTCTCCCCCTTCCTTAAAAGCCCGAATTTTAACCCAACTTTATTATTTTTGGGAAAAAACCCCCTCATAACAATTTCCCCTTTTTACTCTTTGGGGTTTAGTTTTCCCGAGGAAAAGTCTAGGTATGATCCTAAACCTAGCCCCAAAATTTTCCCCAAACCCCCAGGGGGCTTCATCCCGTGGTAACTTCTACTACATAATCTCTGTAGGCTTCCTTTTCATTTGAGGGCCAAACCCCACCCCCTTTAAAATCTTTTTTTTCCCAAAATTTAAAATTTGGGGGGTTTTTTCAATTACCATTTTCAAAGTTGGGAGGGGTTTTTCCCAATTCTTTAAAGCAAATTTTGGGACAAAAACACATCTTCCCTCCCAAACGTTTTACCGCTTCCTTTTACCGGGCCATTTCCCGAATAAATTTTAAATCCTTTTCATTCCTTATGTATGTGTAACTGGGAATGTTTTTGAAAGGGAGAATTTTGGTTGATGGTTCTCTAGGGGGGGAAATAGGAAAAAATGCGGGAAAAAAAGAAAAAAAAAACCTAAAGGTTGTTTCTGTAGAATTTGGAACTTCTTTAAACTCTTCCCCACCCCTTATCCTTTTTTTTAGGTAAAGATAATTTGGACTTTGTTTAAAATTATCCTTATTCTGAAGATGCATTTCGCCACAGTTCTTTTTTATTCCCGTTTCTTGTTGGAATTTGAATCATTTTTCAAAAAACCTACTAAAAAATTTTTCAAACAATTTGGGGTTTTTTCTAATTCTCTCTCTCTGTACTTTCTATTAATTCTTTGTTAAGTTTTTTTTTCAAAAAAAGATAGGAAGAGTTTAGAAAAAATTGAAAAATTCCAATCAATGAAGGAAAAGAAATTTACAGATTTTGATTGACAAAAACCCTAGATTTTAAGAATTTTTGTCTATAATAAACATTTTTTAATGTTATATTTCTACAAACCAAAGGGTTTTTAAAGACAGTGTAGGTAATTGTTTTTATTTTTGGGTGCTAAATTGGGTATAATATTAAGGCCGAAAAATAGGATCTACCCGATTTTGAATTTTGAATAAGATTTTTAGAATTTTGGTAATAGGATTTACTTTATTTTTATTTTTAAATTAATAAAAATAAATGTTTTTAGGATTGATGATGTTGTTGTTCTTTTAAAGGGGCAATTTAGGCCCCAGGATTAGTAAGAAAGGATATTTTAAAAAAATGTTGTCTGAATTTTATTGTTCACTTTTTTATACTTAGATTTAGATATTTCCCACTTCTGCAGAACAGATTACTAGGAACTTAGGCTAAGGGGTTGTAAGAATAAGCGTCTACCTAAGGGTCCCCACTCAGTTGGATATAGCCTAAATGTGAACCCAGTTGAGCATTGGGCTAGAGTATTTAATACTTCATGATGCAACCGGTGTAAGGTTAGAAACAATTAACATATCCTCTGATTCTCTATAGGGCTGGGGAAGTTGATGTGATTTCCTGCAACAGATAGGGCCTGGTCTTTACATTGCCACTAGTGATTCCAGAGACTCTGACAGGATAGCAACATCGTCGGATGTTGATACCGTACCCCCTCCTCCTCCCGCCGCACCGCCCCTCCTCCCGCACCCCGCCTACTCCCCACACCCCTTCCTTCCTCCCACACCCCTTCCTTCCCTCCTGCGACCCTTCTTTCTCCCGCACTCCCTCCTCCTCCCACACTCCTTCCTTACTCCTCCTGCACCTCTTTTTCCTCCCACATCCCCTCGTCCTCTCACACTCCGCCTTTCTCCTGCACTCCCTCCTCCCGCACCCCCTCCTCCTCTCGCACCCCTTCACCTCCCGCACCCCGTCCTCCTTCCGCACCTCCACCTCCTCCCGCACCCCCCTCCTCCTCTCGCACTCCCTCCTCTTCCTCTCCTGTCCTCCTAACCATGACCCAACATGGCCTAACACCGTCCAAACACCTCACTCTTCGATTTCTCAACATTAATTTCTGCATTATATCCAAAAAGACCCAACTTCTGCACACTATTGACACATACGACCGGACATCATAAGAGGCACAGAGGCCCCTTACAGTAAGACAGTCATACGTAGAGACAGATCGATCTGACATACAGAGAGGTGGCAGTGCACATTGCCATCAAACCAAACTTAACTGTTTAACATAGGCCTGACCCTGATACAGACTGTGAGAATACATGGATCCAGATTTTTTAACTGCAAATCACTTTTGCTAGCTGCTCTCTACAGACCCTCATCTTCCAACTAAGAAAACTGACAGAACCTTCATACATCTATCACTCGCATCCCTCCAGACAAGCACATTTGGACTACAGGTGAATTCAACCTCTCTGACATCGACTGGACCACTATATCCCCATTTGACCCCAATGATCCTGACGTCTCAAACCCCGTTAGCCAGTTACACGACATCTTCACTAACATCATAAATACATTCTTACTCTCACAACTAGTGCTCAAAATAACGCGAACCCAAGTCCCACTAGCAACAGAGACCCTTCAACCACTGGCCACATGCTAGATCTATTACAAACCACACACTCTACATAACAAACACCAAGATTGTTCCATGACTAAGTGACCACGACATCGTTCTTTTTTACGTATACCTCCGACCGACCAGACAGAAACGCAAACATGGAACTATCTTGCTCTTCTCTAGAGCCGACACAACAATCACTCTCTTATTATAACTCTTCTTCCTTCCTCTCCCTCATTTCACCCTCTTTCCTTTCCCATGCTCACTCCCTTCTCCCGTACCCCCTTCTCCAAATTGTTATAAGGGACATGTCGACTTACAGAGACAACTTCCTATCTTTTAAGTCCTTGATGAAAACTGGAATAGCCTGAAACACTTCATACAAACTTCCAACAACAATCACATACCACAAAAAACATACACTCCCCTGGTTCACCAGAAGTCTATGCAGGCAACATCGAAGACGCTCCCAGTCATACAGCACACTAGAGAATTGGGTCACCTTTAAATTACAAAAAAAAAGTAAATGAATAATAATAAAAAAATAATAAAGAAAGAAGGTCGAATGTGACACATCAGTAAATATCTCACAGGCAACGTAAGAAACAACCCTAGATACTTTAAGTTCTTCAAGATGTGCAAACAGAGCGCAACTACTATATTTCCTCAGTTTCCTTCTGTCTTCACACAAGAAAATTATACCGAACATGCCAAACAGCTTCCACCCACCCATCCTGATTCATGAGAATCTCATCTCAGTCTTATTCATCACGATATTCCAGACTCCTACCCAGAAGCGACGTTAAACAGGTGCACGCTATTCTACTACACTTCGCCAAATCCTTTGACAAAGTCTACCACAAAGACGGAATCACTGGATAACGCACTCTCCTTGACGGTATTGTATCTATTTGTGTCCCTGTCTCTTCTATTGTTCCCCAGGGCACCGTCTTAGGTCCTCTCCTTTTCCTACTCTACATAAATGAACTCCAATTATCCATCTTTAATTCTACTTTTTGCTGACGGCAACCTCATCTATCAATCATTTAAGACACCTGACGACTATAAACTCCTCCAGACTGACCTAGACTCCCTCGAGCAATGGGAAGCCACATGGCAAAAAACTTTCTGTAAAATATGAAATTTCTGTAAAATATGAAAACTATCAGCAAAACAACCCCAAATCAATTCTGCCAAAGAGTGCCAAAAGAAAGATTAGTACAGGCAAAAGCATAAACTTACCAATGCATACAACTCCCACACATCTTTGTGCCTTGGAAAAAACCGTGTGATGCCCAAAACTTATAACCTGGAAAACAAAAAAATCATAACTTAAAACAGGATTTTCAAAAACAGACACTAATTCAAATACAAGTAAAAATACAAAACCATTTAAAACTCTGTAGACCAAACAACGGATAAAAGGGCGAGACGCCATGGCTCTCCAGGCTCATCCCAGTGTAGCAGCACGACCCCGCAACCTGGAGTTCAGCATAGTTACCCAGGTTGGGTCACACAGGTCCACAGCCATGTCCGCGCTCATTAGACAGCGGGCTCCCCTCGTTCCTTGCGCGCTTACACAGCGCTAGTGTATTTAAGCCGCAGAGCCGAAAAACGAGATCAGCATTCCCGATCCTCTAGCAGAGCAGACAACAGCAGCAGCACCACAAGGACTGCCCAGTCCTTAGCCGACCGGGGAGCCTGCCGGCTCCCCCGTTGATCTCCGACTTCACTACCAACACCCAGCCATACCTGTGGGCACTCACACCCACAATAAATTCTCCCAAAGAGATAAGACACCAGTAACTTCGAATAGAAGATGGGCAACCATCTATCTTCTATACCAGTCTCCGCATTCTAGGGGAAGCGAGTTATCATCAGCAACGTTTAGTAAATTGCAAACGTCTATAAAATTCCATATTCAATTCACTCACAGTTATACAGCACACCATACTAATCACACTACACATCAAATGAAGTTTAACACACACATACACAGCATACAACATAAAGCTAACAGGACACTGGAGTATTTTGCCGCAGTGTGAGACATACACACAGAGACAAATATTATTAAATTAGAAAAGATTAACACCTCAGCAGCCATGTTCATTATAAACAATTACACTAAAACCCTGACATCACAACACGTATAAAACAACTATACAGGACACCCTCACAATACACAGATAAACACACAGATTAACAACCACGTACAAAATCACAAACCATCAAATTTACATAAACAGCCCAAGATTAATTTAAGTATACCACGCAAACACAACTAATACACACAACAACAAAAAATACGTAAATAGACACTAATATAGATTCTTACAAAACACTCATATTTTCCACACCCATTCGTGAAGGGGGACATGCTCCCAAACACATAAATATACCAAACAAAGCAGACACATTTTTACCGTTTCTTTCCCCATCGTTCTTATTTTTCCCCTTCATAAGATGAAAGTAAGCCTTTCCCACAAGATCAACATTACCTTAAATCCTATTAGTGTAAATGGTAGTTTTGGCCCAAAAGTTTAAGGTATTCTGTTTCGATGTGGTTGATACCGGGGTTTGCCCTAAAAAACACATTTTCCAAATCCTCATTTTATTAAAAAGACAATCAATAAAAGACATATTTTCCCGGCACCTTTGATGTATAAGGACTGTACACTATGCGGTAATTTTACCCTTAAAGCCAGTACTTATCTGAAGAAAGCAGGACACGACAGCCAACGCCTGACGACCTCGTTCCGTCCCAAAATGCAGCGGGAATGAGTAAGAGGGAGAGAGAGAGGTTAAAGGTCCTACGCCCGCCCCTTTTATAGACTTTTAGGCCTGAGTTGTATAGGCTCTTTACCAGCAATTCTGATTTTAACAGAGGGAAAACCACACAAGTATGAGACCATATAGGTATGGGAGACAAAACATAATTATGAGATTTAGGTGCCGCATAAAACAAATAATCCGACGTAAGTGCGTCCGGGGGGCGGACGTCATCCCGCATCGTAGGGCATCAGCGCGTCCGGGGCGGCGACGTCATCCCACATCGTAGGGCATCCTCAGCGCGTCCGGGCGGGGGACGTATCCCGCAGCCGTAGGGCATCACTACAACTTCCTCCAACGCCAAACGTGGGGAGCTCGCTCCGTCCGGCGGCGGTATCCGATGACCCCCGATCTCTCGTAACCTCCGAGTCCATCCAGTTCAAGGGAAGCTCCAGCTCAGCAGATGACATCACGGGGACACCCCGATGGGAAAAGCGAGCGAACACAAGGCCCACGCCCGAGCCGTCCTCATGGCCTTCTGCTTCAGCCATCATATCAGTCGTCTCTCGGGGTTTAGGATGCGAACGCCTCGATACGTGCTCTGGCTGGGAACATAACTACAGCAAAACAACCCCAAATCAATTTGACAAGAATGCCAAAGAAAGATTAGTACAGGCAAAAGCATAAACTATCACATATATGCTTTACAACTCCACACATTTTTGTGCCTTGGAAAAAACCGTATGTGATCCCCAAACTTATAATCTGGGAAAACAAAAAATCATAATTTAAAAAATAGGATTTTTCAAAAACGACACTAATACAAATACAAGTAAAAAAAACAAAACCATTTAAAATTCTGTAGACCGAACAATGGATAAAAGGGCTCATCCCATTCTCCGCATTCTGGGGGAAGCGAGTTATCATCAGAAAACGTCATCAGTAAATTGCAATTCTTGTTCAGGAAACAAACTCCTTCAATTGATTGATTGGCACTTCAGCTCGCGGTATGGCTCGTTCACTTCCTTGCACAAGTAAGACACTGGTCCGATTCTTTCATATCCTCGCGGACCGCGCCATCGGTCACCAAGGCGCGACCTGGACCACGACGGTGCCCCGGTGGACTTTAAACCCAGACAAGGACCCCGACATTAGGCTGAAATGCTTGCGGACGCGTTTGGTGTAGATGTGCGCCCAAAACCTTCTCGTGCACGACGCGAAGTTTCCCCCGCCACCGACCTCCCCACCTGAAGACGTTCCTGAAAACCTCTTCGCCGAATCGCCTGCAATCGTGACGTCGTTGGTGGGCCCGAGGGGGAAGTGGCCATGATGACCCGTCATGGAGGTAGATGGGGCTGTTCTCTGATGCTTCGATGAACCGAGGAGTTAAGCCCCAAAACAAACCCTGGGGAAGGTACTGACCCCAAGTGTCTGGTCGGCCTCCCCGTCAGAGTTGCCAGAGCATCTTTTACCACTCTATTAGTTCTCTCAATCATGCCATTGGCTTGTGCATGGTACAAAACCCGTCGTAAATGAATCTTTGTCTGGATAATGCTGCATACTTGTTGGAATAGACAGTTACAAAATTCATTTTCCATTATCCGTCTGTATAACACGTGGTGGGCCAAAGAGAATCACGAAGTTATTGATGAAAGCCCCAGCCACAGTCTCTGCACTCTTACGAGGGAGAGGGATAAGCTGAAGGTAAAAGAGTCAGATGATCAACGATCGAAAGTACGTAAACCGATTTCCACTGTGGAGCTGTGGAGATCCATGAGGTCGGCACTTTCTCTTTCAAATGGTAAGATGAACATCTGGAGCGTTTTCCATAGGTACTTGCCGGGAAGCTGGTCCTTGCGCCGCTGGCATACTGCACACGAATGCACAAACTGCCCGGGCTCCCTGAGAAGGTTGGGAAAAAAAAAATAGATCATGGATCTTACAGTATGTCCGGTACACTCCTGAATGTGCCCCAAGAGGTGAAGAGTAAAACCAATTTTAGAGCAACATCACGTAGCTCCCGAGGATGACCAGCTGTGCAAGAGACGGTCTGGTAGGTGTCGAACATTTATAAAGAATGCCATTAGTTAATTCGAACTCTTCTAACGGCAGAGGTAGCTTTCGTCGTGGGACAGCTCTTTCTCCAGGACTGAATGACCTCTCGCCATAGAGGATCCTTCAGCTGAGCATCACGAACCTTCTGTGGATCAAGAGCACTAGCATCAATGTTTGCAACACGACTAAGACAGTCAGGGACATGGTTTTGAAGAAACCTTTTTTGTATAAGAGTTTATACTGGTAGTTAGATAACTCATGGGACCATTCGACATCCACGGAGATTTCGTACGAAGATGAAAGCGAACGTTAGTGGTCTGTGGTCTGTGAATATTAAGAACTTATTGCCATACAGGGAGTGGTCAAAAGCACGAACCCCTTCTATCACAGCGAGTGCTCAATATCTATCGCCGGATATCTCGTTTCGAGACCCTTAAGCTTACGGGAAAAATAAGCTACTGCATGAGGGATATCATCTGGGCCTCTCTGCAGAAGGCAGGCTCCTAATGCCAACTTTGAAGCATCACAGTGAATCTCAAATGGGAAAGTGAAGTTCGGTT
Source organism: Penaeus monodon (assembly GCF_015228065.2). Taxonomy (NCBI): domain Eukaryota; kingdom Metazoa; phylum Arthropoda; class Malacostraca; order Decapoda; family Penaeidae; genus Penaeus; species Penaeus monodon. The sequence continues at coordinate 22,216 of NW_023664980.1, read as the reverse complement.
TCTTCAAAACAGGAGCTTCTACAAGTGATTGCTTAAGGGGTGTTGAATGCCTTTTCTTCTTCATCTGTCCAGACAAACTTCGCATCCTTATGTGCAGCAAGCGACAAAATTTGGGGAAGTGTTTTCTAAAATAGCCACTACAGCCCCCGAAATCTGCACACCTCTTTGACAGTACGGGGAGCAGGCATGTTATTAATGGCAATGACCTTGTCAGGGTCCGGTAAAATTCCCTCTGGGGTGACCTTGAAACCCAGGAATTTAAATTCGCGTGTTGCAAACTCGCATTTTTCGCGATTTAATCTAAACCCTGCCTTATTTAAGAGATGCAAGGTTTCGTTAGATGCTCAAGATGCTCTTCGAACGAGGAACGTGCACAACGACGTCATCGAGGTAAGCTACCGTATTCGCCCTAGTACCGCTGATAATACCAAAATTAATGGTTCTCTGAAAGGTGCCAGGAGCCGTAGCAAGACCGAACGGTAATCGTCTGAACTGCCACAGGCGATGTCCATCGAAAACGCGGTCTTCGGGCGATCCTCAGGTGCTACGGAGATCGACCAATACGCATTTTTAGCGTCGAGAAACCGTAAACCAGACGTATCTCTGAGCTCGTCGATGAGTTCGCAGTACGGGGCATAGGATAACTATCGGCGACAGTCGCCGCATTTGCCTCGAAAGTCAATGCAAAACCTCGTGGTACCGTTCTTTTACGAACGAGGGCCACAGGAGATAACTATGGTGGGCGACGAGGGCTCTATCACCCCTCATCTCTCATCTTATCGCACTCGTCACGAATGAAAGCTTTTTCCTTCTCTGGTAAGCGCCACTGACGGACACATATGGGGTCAGAATCATTAGTTACAATACGGTGCTCAACTCCCCGGGACGTAAACCCAAAATGGGGTCATCTGAGAACAATTTAGGGAATTTAGATATCACCTTGAAAAATGAGTTGCTGTAATTCAAACTAAATGGTCGAGGTGAATACCTAACATGGCGGCACTGGGACACGCGGTAAATTACCTGTCGCGTCGGCGGAAGGACGGAGATCGATGTCGGGAAAGATGGTGAATTCGGGGTCTCGTAAAACCCAAAAACCAGCGTCCCATAAAATTCATCAAAGTCATCATTGAATTCATCAAGTCATACTCTCCTCTAAAGCCCGTTACGATCACTCGTGGGATCCTCGACCGAATCGCTCCCCTGAAAGGGATCCGTCCTCACCATCTCCCACAGCAAAAACCTCGTCTGTTTCACTGACCTCTGCCAAACATGTCCCTTTTTAATAGTTTTAGGTCTCGAGTCTGTGTTAACCACCCATACAGACACACATCGATTATTTACAGACACTAATGATCTCGGTACTAGCACTGAATCACTTACGCCCGTCAGAAATGCGGTCGGCCGCAGAAGTTTCTCGGCACTCGACCCTCAACAAATCTCCCTGTACGAGGAGGGCACAAAACCGTACGCAATGCGTGCACTTTATTAGAGATCCCGCATGACACACTATCCACTGCACAATCACTGACGGCCGTGATACACAAGTAAGTGTAAGGTGGTCTTGGATGCTGCATCTCGTCCTCTCCGCTCTCCCGCTCTGGCGTGCTCATGCTGAAGGACTGATCGCTGGCTGTCCTTTTATTATCTTGGCTGAGTTTTCTCGTTTTTATTTGTTTTTTATTATTTAATTTAGTTTACCCCTTTTTATCTGATTTTCTGTACTTGTTTTATTTATAATTTAATACTGAGACTTCTTATATATTTTTTTTTTATTGACTTTATCCTTTTAGTATTTTAATGATTCTGTCAATTTTAAGGTCTCGGTTTTACTTCATTTTTTATTTCGAGTTTTAGGGGAAACGTTTTATGCATTTCGTTTATTCTTTCTTTTAAGTACATCGGCTTTCTTTTTCTATAATTTGCATGTTTTTAGTCTATTTGTTTAATGGAAATATTTTGAAAAATGTTTGCCTCTGACGTCACCGAGGCAATGTCTTGACCAAAGAGTTGGTCAAGACAGTCAGCGGGTGTTTATGTACGATCCCCAGTCACAAAAACCGGCGTTGTCACCATTTTTCCAAGCGAACAGTCAGAGGCGATCACGGAAGACAATAAGTTAAGTACTGACGTACCTGACATTCTTTGCTTAGGAGCTGGACATGATCACAAGAACATTTTTAATGAATAATTTTAATATCTGGTTTTAATCATGAACTGGCTGGTATTCTTTCCTTTTTTTTACTTGTAACTTTTACTTTTTCATAGGAGGTATGAGTGATTTTAGTTTTACTGTCTTAGCTTCACCAGATCTGGGTTTTAAGCTGCCGTACTGAAGTTTTAGGTTTGGGGATTTCTTTTTTAAGCCTTCAGCTGTGACGCCAGGCTGGCTGGTTCGTCTTGTTTTAGTGATAAGGCCTTCAGCCAGACTCTCCACTTGGGAGGTCATCTCCTTTAGTTTTTCGTATACGGCAGTTTTAGCTATTCACGTGCCTTCAGCATGCCCTTTTACATTTGCTTTTTTTTTTTTTTTGTTCATTTGTCAATTTTAGTATTTAATTCTGTTTAGACTGAACATCAGAAAGAGATTTGTCACGCTGGAACAAACCCATATAAATGATTTTAATCCCCCCCCCCCCCCATGCTACCACTCAGGAAATTCAAATTGACAGGGGTTAACAGGTCCTTTGCGCCTGTATCCTCGCCAGCATCAAGGGAGGGCGAGAGTTCTGTAAATTTGATGAGCTGAGACGGGACCCTGGGTTAACGGAGATCACACTACAAAAGTAACAGGTAATTTACGCCCACGTAACAAAAAAATAAGACTGTGGAGGGGACGGGTTTATGCACAAACTCAAATCAAACCTTTTAGAAGGTCCATACCAATTAACACGGGGGCAGGAAAGAAACATTTGACACACAAAAAACACGATGAAAACACGATACATTTTTGTCTACTGAGAACTTCCCATTACATTCGGCATCGACAGTTAGCATATTACCAGACACACCGCGCAATTGTTTAGTTAACCCCTTTTGCTTTTTTATTCTTAACAGGCTCATAGCCTCACTCTTCCGATGGTCGCCTCCGACCCGCTGTCAACGAAGCAGGGCGTTAATTTTGCCATTACTCTAAGTTTTATTATAGGTCTGGCTGAGTTTATCTCATCACTGACGGACTGATTTCCGTCTCGTTTCTGTCGCCAGAGAGGTGGGGACGCATCTGTTCCCTGGCGAGTCGGAAAGGGACAGACTCTCGCTATATGCCCAGTCTGTGAGCAATTAAAGCCCGGCGTGCATTTTCGCTTAGCCCACACTCTGTGTATTAGAGTGTGGCTAATATGGAAGCTACAATACTTTGAGAGTTGCTCACCTGTGGCAGCGACGTGAGGACGAGAGCGAGCCATGGGGGTTCGCGAGGGGCTAAACTTATCTGCGAGGGACCATCGTGGTGCCGCACTCCAATCGCGTGTTCCAGACTCGTTGCGCTGCGTCAACGACTTGTGGTAGAGGGTCACCCCTTAAAAGAAAGGATTTCTCAGCCAACCAGGAAGACCCTGCAAAATACTCTGCGAGTCAGTTCTTTGGGGTTCTCCTATCGCATTCGGGCAGCCCTCTGTAACCTTGATATATCGCGCCCTCTAGTTGCAAATAAAAGTCGAGTGGTGCCGGGACCTGCAGTCATCTGGTTTTGGGAGATGATCTGAAAAAACCCGCTGCGGAGCAAGTGCCGTGGAATAACAGGGCAATCAGAAGAAGGATAGATGAACAGGCTCCTTTCCCCTCTCTCCCTGCGGTAAAATCGGTCCTTAATTGGCGATTCAGAGAGAGGGGATGATGGGTTCCGGAAAGGGGTTTGGCGGACGGGGCGCAGCGGGTGGACCCGAGCAACGCCAAGAGATTACCATGATGCCATGATCCCTCGATCGTGTGGCTTTGCATGGGCATATTAAGAGATGCACCGCGCCGGTCCCATGCAATCTCGGCTGGGCTCTTCCGCGTTACCGGACGTGACGCGCCCCCATTTTTTGATCCCACGATGCTATGTGCTTGATGTAGCTTCGTGCCCTACTAGCCTACTCTTTCCATGCGAATTTTCGGCATAGGATGACTCTGTGCACACCTTCGGGTAAAACGGGAAACCCATCTTCGGGCGCGTGCTCGGACGTGGGCAGACCTTCCCTCCGCAGGGGAGGGTGTGTCTGGGGGGCCTTAGAAGGCCTGCCTTACGGTTGGCATAGAGTTGCCATTTTTTTGTTTAGGATTGGTCTGGCAGACCATCTGAGGGACTGCCACTCTTTTCTTTCGGAATAGGGCGATAGGCAGGTAGAGCCCCCTTGTCAGGCCTTCAGCCAGGTTTGTCTAATAGCAGCTGCTAGACAGAAACATCAAGTTCCCGTGATAGGAAGTACCTGGATAAAAGTTAGTCTTTCTCCTCACTGTGATGAAATAGTCTGGGTGACTATTCAGAGGGATAAAGGAACTTACTGGAACAGGTACGGGTCCCTCTACTCTCACGAGGTGAAACTTGGGTCTTTCAGAGAGAAGGGATTCACTTTAAACCACCCTGCCAAAAGAACTGCCTGGAAAAAAGTCAGCTCCCTCCCTCACTGTGATGGAAACAGTCTGTGGTTGGCTTTTTCCAGAGGGACGAAGGAGCTTACTGGACAGGTACAAAACCCACCTCTCTCACTGAGGTGAACATCCTTGGAGTTCAGAGAGAAGAGGGATCCACCTCAAAAACCGTCCTGCCATAGGAACCTCCTGGAAAAATGTTAATTCTCTCCCTCACGGTGGTGAAACGACTGTGGCCGGCTGTTTCCAGAGGGATGAAGGAACTGACAGGAACAGGTGCAGGACCCCCCTCTTTTCTCAATGGGGTGAAACAAACCTTTGGGCGTTTCAGAGAAAGAGGGATTCACTTTGAAAAAGGGTACAGGTCCCCTCCGAGGAGCGGAGAGGAACTGCCTGGGAAAAAGTGAAAAGCTCCCTTCCTCACTGAGGAGGAGCAAAAAGTTTTTCCCATCAATGATGTCCTGTAGGTGGAAGGGAAATCCCTCTGGGATACTCCCAGAGGTTGACACCTACCCAGTGTTTCCCGTGCGTGGCACCCTTGTGAGCGGGGGAACGGGAGTCCTGGGGGTTTGAGCGATGCGTGCACGAGTACGCCCTGCGGCTAGCAACACGCCTCTTTGGTCCTCTATTCTGGCAAGACAGGCGGCCTGATCCAGGCCCGGTCAGGTCAATCGGCTGGTCTCCCCGGGAGGCTAGGGTCAACAGTCATGCTGCCGTTGGTACCCACACCGTCCGTTTTGTACCAGTGCAATCGGCTAATTGGCTGCGTATATTCACTCATCACCCTGTTGCTGTTAGACATTGGTTCTAGCACTCAGCTCCCTTGTTGGACTCCATGGTGGGTGGGGGCGTGAGTGGATGAAGCACTGCCAAGTACATGGAAAATCTAAACAAAAATCCCCCACAGACAGACCTTACTGTTGACGCCCCCGTGCAAGGCCCAGACCACGGCAGCCAACCCTGAAGCCTTAGTGCCCCGGGTGGCAAAAGAAAACCCGAGCACAGGATGACACTGTCATGCCTGCTGCCCAAGATGGGACAAGACGAATAAATCATTTTACAAACAGTCTGTCCACCAGATTGTCCAACAGATGGACTCTCGTGCTGGCCCTCCAGGCCAGCACCCAGACCAGGAAGGTCTCTGAGCCCCCTCAGCAAACCCCACGGACTGAATCAGGAGCACCAGCTGAACCAGCCGAAACAGCTTGTCCCTCACGAGCAAGCCCAAAGCCGAAAGGGCGGACCGAAACGGCCGAGGCCGGAGTCCGACTCTGATGGCGAGTCTGGACCCCCAAGGCGTTTCCCCCCAATTCAAGGTCCCGTTAAACCCGAGGCTTCGACAATGCCTACCAAATGGTAAGGGCATTGGAGACCAGCGCAAAATCCGGCTGTCGATCCGGTTGCGTGAGATCAGGGCATGATCATCGTGCCCAAAGATCAAGCCACCCTTTTTTTCCTGCAGGAGACAAAGGAGTTAAAAGATGGGAGGAAAGTGACCCTTTCTCGCCACTGAACCCCCGAGGAGAAGAGAGTCAAGATGGTGCTACTGGCTTCTCAGTTCTCAACGATGTGGAGGTGAAAAACATCACACCCACAGGTCGTGGAGGTTTCCGATTGCGAAGGGGGAAAGACCCCAAACCCAGGCAAGTCCTGGTGCCCATAAAAGTACCCCAAGCTCCACCCTTGATCTGGGTAACTGGGTACCTACAACCTACGCACTTATGTGCCTGAACCACTTCGGTGTTTCAAGTGCCAGAAGTAGGGGACACCCCCGGGGCTAACTGTACAGCCAAGCCAAAATGTGGTGTCTGTAGCAAGGCACACAATACTGAGGGTGCATCAAGGCACATAAAGAAGAAAAGAAGGCCCAAAACAAGCAATGTCCTAATTGTGCCAAGAGGCATCACGGGGGGAGCCGGGCTTGCTCTGTCAGGAAAGGGGCGGCCCTCAAAGGGCCCAAGAGGTGCTAAGAAGCGACCAGACTTTGTTCCTGCCCCCCCAGGCACCTACGTCTGGGGGAGGAACAAATGCGAAAAGGCTTCCCGACCTCCTAAGAGGAAGGAAGCTGCCGCCAGCGAAACCGGAGATCTCCGACAATCAGGAGTTCCCCAAGTAAAGCAAGTGCAGAGGAACCACAGGAAGAAAGGTTCCAACAGCACCACACGGCCCCCCCCGACCCAGAAGACTTTGTTCTTCGACGAGGGGGACATGTCGATCCTGATCACTGCTGTGGTCACAGCAGTGGCAGTATCCTTGTCCGGGAAACCGAGGAAGAGGCGGATAAGGCAGTCAATGTTGCCATGACGACACTGACCCAGACCGTGCAAAGCATAAAGGGAAGGAAGATGGAGAAGGCCCAATCAGCCCAATCCTCTCCCTCAGCCCAGGTCGAGACTCCCCTCCCCTCTCCAAGCCCGGCTATGCCCACAGGCAGAGCCTAGCCAGCTATGCCCCACAGGCAGAGCCTAACCAGGCTGATTCAGTGCACAACCCGAATCAGAAGAAGCTGAGCCTCCCCCAGGCAAGGCCGCCAATGCACAGAAACAGCCTGGCCCGAGAAAAAGCCAAAGACGAAAAGTCAGAGTACCAAAGGCTCTCCACCCCCCAGTGGATCCGGGGAATAGCCTGACAGCCGAAAGAGAGTCCTCAAGCAGTGAGGATCTCACAATGGAGTTCAGACTCCGACCGTCCAACCCGAATGTGACGATGTCTCTGATGTAAACTATCATTAGTTAACATCATGACACGCAATCAAAGTATTCTGCAGTGGAACATCTGTGGCTTCCCCTCAAGGAGTGCCATCTCCACGCAATAGTGCGATCAAGGAGCATTGACATCGTCATGCTCCAGGAGACTTTATCATGGAAGCTGTTCGCTTCTCAGGGTATCACGTCTAGCGCTGCCACGTTCCGATGGCAAAAGAGGCCTGATGACCCTGGTGAACGCAACAATTCCCTGCTCCGCAATAGCCGATGCACCGCACTGTGGAGAAGATGTTTAATCTCTTGCCGTCGAGATTCAACTGGCCGGGGGACCCCCTGCAATTGTACAACGTGTACAGCAGGCCACACTGTAGTAGCTTAGACATCAGCCAGGTATGTGCTTCCGCCAGCACACGACCGAGTTGATCATAGGGGAGACTTCAATGCACACCACCCCATCCTGGCTCCCCGCAGGCACCGGTGCGGTGGCCGTCACATAGCCAACGTGCCGAGACATTCCCCAGATCGCTTCCTCAAAAGCCAGGAGGGCCCAAAGCATGTGAGAGGAGGGGTTTCCCAGACCTCACCCTGGCCACTGCGGGCTTGGTGGAGAGGATTGGGTGGCGTGTCGAGAGACCGTCACTAGGGACCATTATGGCACTATAACAACCTCAGGATAGTGGCCCAGCCGAAATACCACGACCGAATCCAAGATGGAAAAACAGACAAGGCCAACTGGCAGGCGTTCCAGAGCGCCTTGGCCCGCTGTTGAGAAGCAAATGAACCCACACAGAGCGAAATGGGAAGTGCTACAAGCCAGACTTGTAAAATGCCATTGATGAGGCAGCCTCACTGACCATACCCCAAAATCGGCCTGGGTCCAGGAGTCACAAGGAGCCTGGTACTTCAATGACGAGATTGGGAGGTCAACCACAGGGGAAACATGTGCCGAAAACATTTCCGAAGGCAAAGAAACCCCCCAAACCTAGCCCTCCTAAGGAGGCTGTAAGGGATGCCAAGAAACTGCAGCAGAGTGAGGCAGGAAAAGTGGCTGGAATGGTGTGAGTCTTCGATCACCGTACCACCCTCTCAGAGCTATGGCAAACGGGTCAAGCGAGCCACCAGCCGCTCAGCCCCGAGATGCACGCACCACGACCCCCAGGAAGAGGCCCAAAAGACTGGCGCAAGAGTTCTCTGCGAGAACGAGCAGCGACAGTCTGCCAGCCGAACTGAGGGCAAGACAAGAACGCCTACAACCGACAGACTTGCTCACATCAGAGAAAGGGCAGCCGAAACCTGATAACTCAGACGTTATCTTTTCTCTGAGGGAACTAAGAGATGCAACCCAAAACCAGTTGCAACTCAGCCCCGGGCGATGACGGGATCTCGTACCCATCATCTCCCGCTGGGGGCTGGGAGGTGAGCTTGCCCTTCCTGCAAATCATCAACAGGTCCTGGGAAACTTCCACTCTACCCCAGAGCTGGAAGAGGGCTACCATAGTTCCCATCCCTAAACCAAAGGAGCCGGGGAAGTACCGCCCATCTCTCTCCTCAGCTGTCTGGCCAAGACTGCCGAGAGGATGGTACTGAACCGGCTCCAATGGAAAATGGGAGCCCACCGAACACCTCCACGGTGTTCACCAGGGGCATGAGCACAGCGCACAGCATAGCCACGCTCTTGAGCACAATAAACACGGGCGCATCTGTGGCAGTATCCTTGACCTGGGGAAGGCTTTCGAATTGGGAAATCCTCTTGCCATTCAGGAGAGCCTGATCCAAAAAAGGGAAACAGAGGTAAGCTCTTGGCTTGGATAGGTGACTACTTACGAATAGAACAGCCAGAGTCAAATTCCAAGGTCACCCATCAAGCAATGCCCCTAGAAAATGGAACGCCACAGGGTGGGGTTCTCAGTCCAGCCCTTTTAACACACTAATTCCTGTATCCTCAACATAACCTCCCATGGGGTGCAAAATCATCTCCCATGCAGACGATCTGCTTCATCTCCACTGGAGCACATTGCCTAAACAAAGCCCAGCGTTGTCTGGACTTGGTATCCGAGGAGTGTTGCAGGTCAGGACTAAAGATCTCTGCAGCCAAATCCAAACCCCTGGCTTGAGACAGAGAGTTTAAGGCACAAGTCTGAAAATCCAGGGAATGGACTTGGAGTGGGTTCAGGAATACCTGTACCTGGGGTAAAAGGGTAGACCGGACCCTCTCCTTCCCCCAGGAGGTCCAGTACCCGCTTTACCGAACAAAGGCAAGACTGTCTGTCATGAGAGTAATGAGTGGAAGACCCTAGGGGGCCCGACACAGAGTACTAAGATCATTCTACGTACATGCTGTTAGGCCATTGTAGACTATGCCTCCCTCGCTCTGATTGGCATCAGAGAAAATATAAAGACCGATTGGGAGACAGTCCAAAACGAAGCCGCCAGGGTCATTCTGGGTGCCCCAAGGTGGGCGAAGGTCCTCAACCCCCTAGTGGGACAAACCTTCTCCCCTTTGGGCCCCACGAATTGATCTAACGGGAGCACAATTCTTATCAAAGGTCATCCAGGCTCCCCGGAACACAAGCCTAAGACACAAAATAGTCAGACGCCTAGAACAAGATAACGAGCTGTTTGCAAAACAACCCTGGCTGTCTCACACAGCCAGGTGCAATACGCCATCAGCTCAAAGAACCACTACTGGCCAAGGCATGGATCCCAAAACCCTGACTTGTCGAAGCTCCGCCCTGGGCACAAACCTCGATAGATTCTCGGGCATGAGACTGGCAAGCAAAAAGAATGAATATTTTACGCCTAGCCCAAAGGCAGAAACCCAGAGGGTCATTGCAACCATCACCCCCCGGGGGGCCTAACATATTACACAGACGGATCGGTTTGATCCCTTGACTCACACTGCAGGCGCCGGCCTTGCAGCAAGGGATGCCACAATATCCATGAGGGTAACAGACAACGCCTCCTCGCTACAGCAGAGGTAGTTGCTATCATGGGAGACTGAGACACGGTCCAGGAGAAAAGGACCCTGGTCATACACACAGACTCCAAAGGAGCGTCGACTGTCTTCAGCAGCGCTCACCCACTGACAACACTACCTCCTGACAACCATCGGCACAATAACACAAAGGATGCTTGCTCAGGGTAGAAGAAAATTATCATAAACTGGGTTCCCAGCCATATAGGGATCAGAGGCAATGAGCTTGCTGACAGATTAGCCGAATCGGCCGGGGGATGCCCCAAATCCATGATAAACATCAGAGCCGAAATTTACTTAGGAGGAAGTGTACGGTGGCGGCCAACTCCCTTTCCCCCTGCAGCTTCACAGAGAGGAAACGAGACATTCCCCTCGGCCAGCTGGTACTCAGATTTCCACAGGCTATGAACCACTGGCACTCTCTGAAATAAACAACAGAGGTACCGAAGTCATTCTGCCAGAATGCGCCTAGGTTACCACTGTGCAGGCAGATCATACAAACCATTTGAACGTGAAGAGAGGTGTTGCATGCATGCGGCGAGCCGAACGCCACACTGATACACTACTTGGAGAATTGCGTGCACACGCAATCCTAAGACAAACCCCACAGAACACAGCCGTCGTGCTGGTAAGAGATTATGCGAGATCTTACACCACGGCTACAGGAGCGCTGCTGGCAATCCACCGCCACGGTAAGCACCGAGTGTCAGACCAACAAATGAAAACAGCCATAAAAAGCTGACACAGGCCGGGCCATAAGTGAAAGGCCCCGGGCGAAGCCCGAACTTCGCCAATCTCAAAACAAGCAAGCAAGCAGCAAGCCGGGAATATTTCTCTTAACTTTCGCTTAAAAAAATTCTCACGTATCAATGCCATCAAATAGGGGGGAGTTTATTACTAAATCAGCTGATACCCTGCAAGTGCACGTACCATTGTATAAATGATCATCATTTGAGGCCTAGTTAGATTTCCTATTGTCGTAGCCCTCCTTTAAGTTCTGTGTTACGCTTCAATAGTTGAGAAGCAGGCACCTAGCTTTTAAAAAGGAAATATTTCCTTGTTGATGATGTTTCCCTACATTTGCAGCATTTATACTCCATCACTATTACTTTTATTTGTTGCTCGTGAGAGGCGGCCTTAGCTATCATTACGACTCTCAATTGTTTCACGTGCTCGCTTAACTCATTTATTTTTCGTAAGAGCTCATCGTACATTGATATTTCATTTACGGCTTCCAGTTCCGGGGGGGTCATCATCCGCGTAAAGGGAGCTCCTCATTCCCCCTTGGCATGACTATTGCAGGGTTAAACTAGCAGAAACTATATATCGACTGATCAGTCCGTCGACTCGTACTCTCAGGTATCAGGCGATCATAGCGAACGATAAAAAGTAAAAAAAATTAAAAATCAAAAACTCATTTTAAATATCCATTCGATATACTGGGGCACTAAGGTTTGCAATGCACAAAAAAACGTTTAGTGTACGAAAAAATTGGAACGTCGAAACAATAAGACAACCTGAACGTAGCATGTGGTTCAAGACAGCGACCGCGATTCGAGGGAAGCAAATCTATTCCCGTAATTTGTTCACCAATGTTAAAAAAAACTTGTTTCAATATCCATAGAGGATTAAAAAATACAAAATGTATCCCCATGAAAACACGCTTTTAAAAACTAAACAAATCACTTGAACGAGTAAATTTCTTAAACGAGACTTACGAGATAATACCGGCCTCACAGCAACAAATTTGCGGTATCTTACATCCATTTGGAAGAAATATAATCAAATTTTCCCGAAACATCAATGTCAACACATCGGGCTACCCCGAAAAGTTCCATTGCTCACTAATCACTGACTTTCATTTGTAACATCCGATGCAAACCACAATTTGCACCTGCTTGGACTAAAAAAATTTTGAAAAAAAAAATTTGATAGGTAAATAAAAATGGGCTCGACCCGGTACAATCTAAAAGGAACTGTGGAACCGATAAAATCCCAGCCCTTTTAGGTAATTGCAGGATCACCGCGCTGCCGCCCAAAAAAATTTTTATTTTCTCCCACGTTCTTTTCTTTCCCTTCATAAAATTAAGTAGCCTTTCCACAAGTCAAAATTCCTTAAATCTTTTTAGTGTAAATGGTATGTGGCCCAATTAAGGTATTCTGTTTGAGGGTTGTACCGAGGTTGCCCTAAAAAAACAGTTTTCCCTCCCCAGTTTTTTAAAAGAAATCAAAAAAACACTATTTTCCGGACCTTTTATGAAAGGACTGTTTATTATTTTTATTTTTTTTATTTTTATTTTTTATTATTTTATTTATCATTCATCATTTTTTTTTCAAAAATCATTTTTTTTTCCCATTGTGCTTTTTCTTTTTTTAACAATACTTACCATGTTTAAAAAGAATCTATAATAAAATTTTTTATTATATTACAATAAAAGTAATAAAGTTAATAAAATAATGATTAAAAAATATTTATAAAAAAAAATGATAATAAAAATGTAAGATAATAATAAAAGAAGGTAAAATGCAATATTTATGAGATGATGATGATGGATGATGTGTGATGATGATGGATGAGATGATGATGTGGATATGATGATGATAGTCATCATCTCATCATCATCTCATCATCTCATCATATTTTTATTGTTAAAATCAATAATCAGCCTTTTAGTTTTTTTTTTTTATGTTTACAAATTTAAAAAGAATGCTATTTTTGTTATTATCGATATTAACAATAATAAATTTTTTATTATATCTTATCATTATTTCTATTAAAAATAATAATAAAAAAAATCATTTTTATATTACCTTTTTAACAACCTCCCTGACCAGGACTCCGGGGATGAAACCCGGGGGCCACTAAAAAAGGAGTGTGCAATAGGATTACTAGCTCCATAACTTACTTTTTATATACGAGTAAAAAGGGGAATCTTACGCACACTCGGGGAGGGTTTTATTATCGTTTAAAATCGGCTTTGGCATTTCACTTCAAAATTATACCTCGTACATTGATTAGGATTTAATTTGCAAAATAAATTTTCCCCCGAGTCCCCAGGGGGATACACTGACTTGGTTTTGAATTGTTAAATAAATTTCCACCGGTGCCCCAGGGGGGGATGTGTGTAAAACAGCTACTTTACTAAAGTATAGTAGATAGGAAAGTCTAGGACAGGAACCCTAGTTGCACACCCCTTTTAGGGGGTCGTGTGGCGGTGGTTTTAGCACGGGCCTCCGGTTTCCCCCGGAGGCCCTGGGTTTCGGCCCTTTCAGGGGGGTTTTGTTTTTTATTGAAATCCGGCATTGCTTTATTCCGTCTTCATTGTTAACTATTTTTTATTACATTTTTATCATTATTTTATCATATTTTTATGTTATATCATTCTTATTTACTTTTCTTCTTTTTCTCCCTTTTTCTTCTATTATTATTAATTATCTTTTTTATTTTATTGTTATTAATATTATAATTTTTTTTTATTTTTATTGTTATTTTATCATTATTATTTTGCTATTTTTATCATCTCACAATGTTAATTATAAAATGATAAATAATTACTTAAAAAAGAAGATGATAATAATGTAATAAAAAGATATTGATAATAAAATGATAATACGTTTTAAAAAGATAATACAACATGCGTTTCCCCTTATTATGCAATTTTACAACTAATTAATAATAATGTAATAATAATAATAATAAAAATAAAAATGATAAAATAATGGCAATAATAAGTTTTAAAAAATGATAATATTTAAAAACAATAAAAATGATAATAATAACACTAAAATAATAATTAAAGCAAGATGAAATAATTATAGTAAAAATTTAAAACAATAATAATCATCTTCATCATAAAACGTAGTAATGATAATATAGAACACAGGTTTTTTATCTATTTTTTTTTTTTTTATTTTTGTCATTGAATTAAACCTAAAATTTGAGTATTTAAAAAATCATCACCCTCATTATAAAAAAAAATAATAAAAATAATAATAAAATTTTTATTTTATTATTGATAGTGTAGTGTACTACTATACTACTTCTACTACTATTTTAGTAATTTTTTTGTTTTTATTTCAATTTTATTTTTATTTTTATTACCATATCATCATTTTTATTTTTTTTATTAAAATGAAATGATAATTTTTAGATTTTTTGGGATGATAGGATGTGAATTTTGTTTTTGTTTTTTTTCATCACCAAAAACTATCTTTATCATTATTTATTATTGTTACGTCTTTATCAAAGTTTTGTTTTTTTTTTATATCATCTCATCATATCATATCTCTTTATATCATATCATCATCTCAATCTATCATCAATAAATCATCATATCATCATCTCATCATATCTCATCTTTTCATTTATTGTACTACCTACTATTATTTTTTTTTATTTTATTATTATTATTTTTTTATTATATTATTATTACTATCACTACTACTACTACTTTTATTATTATTATTAGTAATACTTTTTATTATTATTATAGTAGTAATGAAAAACCAAAAATATCATTATTTATCATATTATTTGTTAGTATTTTATCGTGTTTTTCCTTCCCCATATTATTTTTTATTATCATGCTTTACAAAAATTTTAAAAAAATTTTTGTGTTTGTTATTATTAGTTTAATTTTTTCTTTAGTATTATTGTGTTTTTATTAATATTTTTATTTTTTATTTTTTCTTATTATTATTTTTTTTCATTATTATTATTATATCTTTATCTTTAAATTTTCATAATAATTTTTTGTTGTTTTTATTGCTATCTTTATTTTATAAAATCTTTGTTTTTTGGACTTTTATTATTATGATTTTGTTTGGTTTAAAATTTATCACCTTCTCGTATCATCATAAAATAACATGCAAATACGGTAGTAAAACAAAAAAATGAAACAACGTTAATAATGATGATAGTGAAAAGATAATAACAGAAATAATGAAAATGATGCTATAACAATACGCGCCCCTCATTTAGGGTTTAAAATTTCCCCACCAGCCAACTAAAGAAGCAAAACTCGGGCCCAGTTTTGGTTTTGACCCCGGGTCCTAAGTAAGGGGTTTGGCCCGGAGGTCTCTTTTGGTTATACTGGGGTCCAACCCCGGCAAACAATTCCAGACTTGGTTGACTTGGCATAAAAGCCCCGGGATAGTCAGTGGTAAGTATGGGCCCTTTCCATCCGGGGGGTCGGCGGTTCGGCCCCGACCGGGCGCGAGAAGTTGCAATGTCGCCTGGAAATTATGCTGTGGTGGGGGACCCCGGCGCGTAAGACTAGGGGCAGCCCAGTCAGCACCACTGACACACGTGAGCGAGTATCAAACGACACAGGCCGGGCTCCCCTCATGGTAACCCGGGGGAGGCTAAGCTTCGCATATGGGCTTATCCTTATCCTTATCTGGATAAACTGTCTCCCAGTTTTTTGTAAAACTACAGAAAGTTTAAAGTGTTTAAAAATAAAAAAAGTTGAAATTTTTCGAGTTTTTATTTTAAATTTTCAAAGGAATAATACTTTGGTGAGAAAACTACTAAAACCAGCAAGGATATAAGGAAGAAAGGGTGGATTATCCCGGAGGGGAAAAACTGCCCCGGGGCCCAAATTTTTGGGAAAATTTTGGACAAAAGTTGTTGAAAAAGTTACCAGCTGGCATTTTTTTCCGGGATAAACCCCGGCCCACACACACACAAGACACCCCCAAAACACTGTGTGGGGCATATATATATTTTTAATATATATTATATATATTGTATAATAATATATATAATATATAAATATATATATAATAATTAAAATTTTTTCTCGGGTACCAGCTTTTGTGTGACGCGGTTTGTAGTCTATAAAGCGAGACAGTTTACAGTTAAAAGGTCCACAGCGGTTTGCCCCGACAAACGACCCCCCCCATCACTTCCCCGAACGCCGTCCGAGACGTTCCCGGGAATTTTCCGGGGGACGCCTCGGCCAGGGCGGCGAGGCAAGGTGGGGGAGGTCTTGGCGAAGGGAAGTGGGAGAGGCGACCGGAGAGGTGCCGCCCGTAAAGGGGAAGGGAGCAGGGGCATTTGGGAAGCAGAGAACAGGCGGAGGGCAACGAAGGATGGGCACCCCCTTTTTTACCCCTCCTGAGTTAATTCGCATACTGGTACCTGTGGGATTTAGTATAAAAGGGAATATTTTTGTTACCGTGTGGATTTCTTTTAACGATCCCTTTGAACAATGCCCCTCTTTTTTTACAAATATCCAAAAAAAGTTACCGTTTTATTATAAAGACAAAAACCATTTTCCATAAGACCTTAAATTTTCCCACGTCCCCTTCCCCCCAAGAAAAAGGGCTTTGGCTTGGCTCGTTGCGCCTGTAACGACGGTTTAGGATCGTTACATCTATGTTCTAACAAAAATATATATTAACAAATATGGAGGTTTGCATATTTGTGATCCGCGGAAACAAACAAATTTAACAGCATTTAAACCCGTATGTCAATTTTTCCGAAGCAGATAAAAAACGCCTTTGTGCAGCATTTGTATAAAAAAAAATCACGTTTTTAGAGAGGGGGTTTGCCGTTTCCATTTTTAGATGATTCTAAAGTGCAGCTAGCATTTTTGTTAAGCTTTTTTTTTTATTTTGCATGGCAAACGAATACCAGACCAGCAATCGACCTTCCAACTTTTTTTTGGGCGAGTTACAGGCGGGTCTGGGCAGAATATAATTTATTACTCAACTTTGCATGTACATTTTTTTGTTTTTGGGAGTATATGTAATGTTAAACTTTAATGTTTTTATGACGCATACCCCAAAAAAAGAACTTTAAGATTAAGATAAATATCTCTTAAGAAGACGATAAAATAAAATATTAATTTTAAGAAAATGATGATAAAATCATAGCGGGTTTAAAAATAAGATAACACAGCAACAAAAACAAAAAAACAAAACAATAATAAAAAATAACAGTAAAAAAAAGAAAAAACAATGATTTATAAAGAAAAAAATAATGATGATAGGAATAAAAATCAGATAACAAAATAAAGATAACGATCAAATCAATAAATTTTAAAAATAATAGGAATTATAAAAATTATAAAATACAATATGAAATAATGACAATAATAATTATATAATCATATTGCCCGAGAAACAGGATAAAGGTAAGATAGTTGAAACGTGATAATAAAAATAGAAGTAAGATAATATAAAACTTATTTTGTCTTTTATGTAATAAAAAACAATGATGAAACATAATCATAACGTGCAGTGAAATAAAAAGATAATGATAACAAGAAATAAAATGAGGAAAAAATGATAATGAAATATTTGTATAATTAATATAATGTAATGATAATTAAAATGATAATAAAAATATTTTATAATTAAAAATTTTTTACAGTAATAAAATAATTTTAAAAACAAGATAAAAAGCAATGAGCTAAAAGATAATTAAACAGTAGAAAAATTATACCCCACTAATAATAAAAAAAAAAAAAACAAAAAAATAAGATAATTATAAAAATAATAAAGATAAATTTTAATAATGATGGTAATAATACTGGGGGGAAAAATGATAAGGGTAATAGCAAAGGGAAAAGCAAAGAAAATAATTATAATGGTAAGATGACGTAATGATTTTTTGATATAGTAAAAAATGACAATTTTTCCCAGGCTGGCTTTAGTTTTTTTTGGTTTGGCTTGAGGGCCCATGCCCTGTGACACAAGTCTCCCCCTTTATCAGGGCTGGGGCGTTATACCCTCCCTCCCCCCCCCCAGTGCTGGGGGGGGGGAGGGGGTAATAAAGTGCCTAGGAGAAAGCTGGAGGTGAGAGGACAGCAGAAGTACGTGGATGAATTTTAGAACTTGGACAGTGGCTGCAGGGGTTGATTTTTGATGACGGCTTGACTTTTATTGATAAAAAGTAAACACAAAAGGGAACAAACGGACAGGGTCTAGGGGTTAAAGCGGTGAGACGGGGCACAAACCCCGGCACGGGCCCGTGACCCGGACTGTGGGGTCGGCGGGGTCAGATAAAATCTACCCCCTCGTGGTCGATAGTTTTTTTTTGGCTTGAGCCCGGGGGTAAACAGCCACGTGGTTTTTTGGGAAAAATGGCTTACAGAAATGGGCTTATGTATATGCCATAACATGAGAGAGCCCGGGATAAGTTTGGGAGAAAAAAACGAGAATAAGAACGTGTGGGAGTCACATTTTGGAAACCGTAAAAGGTACCCTCAGGTTTTTCCTTAAGCCCCTACTTTTTCGATCTAGTTTATTTTTTTTCGAGGGGGGTAAAAGACAAGGCACCGGGTGTATGTTTTTTGCAGACAGAAGTTTTGCTCTAACAACGAGGAGAGATCGAAAAGAAAAAATAGAGTTTAGAGAAAAGGGCTTTTGGGGGTAAGAGGATTAAAAAAAGCAAAGAAAAATGTTTTGTGGATGAAATGAGGGGGAGATTTGGAGCATGAAACCGCTTGGGGAAAATCGGGAACCTTTAAAAAACCGCGCTTTTTAATAGTGGCGGAAAAGGACACCTGCCGCGAAAAAAAGTAAAGTGCAAACAGGATGGAGGAGCTGGAAAAGGGGTTAGGGTGTTTTATGAAGAAGAATAAATGCAGGTCGAAGGAGAGGGTTTTTAAAGGCGTGGGGGCCCGGATTGCTGTAGGACAAACATGGGCGACAATGAAAACGCAAGAAAAGAAGCTGATGTTATCGAAAAAAATGTTTAGGGGTGGGGGATTTTGCAAGCGGGGGACAGCTTTGGGAATAAAAGATTTTTTGGGACGGTAAAGTGATAGAGGACAAAAAAAAAAAAAGAAAAAAATTTTGCAATATGAGGAGGGGGGAGGAAGAGTATGGGGGTAAAGAATGGTGAAATGAAAGTGGATGGTACAAGAGGGGGGGGAGACGAGGAGAAGTGGAGGATGTTGAGCCGACTAAGGAGAAGGGATGCGAGGGGGAAAGACAGGAAGGCCTGGAGAAAAATCAAAAAAAACACGACCCGTACAAAGACGGAAAGACGAGTAAAAGAAGAAAAAAAAAAATATCTATAAAAATAATAAGAAATGATAATAATCATTACTGTGTTTATGTTTAAATACATTAATTTATTTATGATTGTATCATCATTTTTATTTTTGGGATCCCCTATTTTATTGTTTTTTTATCATCGTTTTGGTTTATGATTTCTATTCTACATCTTTATCATCATTTATTTTTTTAGCCTATTATCAATTTTTGTTTATTTTTATTATTTTTGACACTATTTCTTTTTCATTTTTATTTTTATTATAAATTTCTATAATAATTTTTTTTTTTTTTATTTTTTTATTTTGCACTATTACATAAATTTTTGTTTTTTTTGTGTTATTATTATTATAATATATATTCTTTAATATCATTTTACTATTAGCGTTGTCTAATATCATCATACTTATTAATAATAAAAATAAAAATAATAATAAAAAAATAATAATAAAAATTAGAGTATAGTATAGTAATAGATAGTAGTATGTCATTTTTATTTTGTTGTTTTTTATACTATTATTTTATCACAATTTTTATTTTTGTCTTTATTATCTTATTACTTTTTATAAAACTTTTAATTTTGATATTTATTATTATTATTATATATCATCATCTTTTTTTAATAATCACCCTCATCCACCCTCCCCTCTTTATCATCATTTTTTCTTTATTACTATTTTTTACCCATTATACTCCTTGGTATTATCATCAATATAAATATAATTTTTTAAATTATTTTATATTTTATAATCTTTGTCTAATAATTTTTATCATTTTACAATTATAACATTTTTTTTATCATTAAATAAATGCAACTTCATTTTTATCTTTATTTTATTATATTATATCATTACTGCTGTTGTTGCTGATGTTTTTATTGATATTGCCATTTTTTACTATTGTGTTATTATCATTTTTTTCCTTTATTATTCTTTTTTTCATTTATCTTGGGTGTAGGTAAAAAAGAAGAGATCATTATTATTATTATTACTGTCTTTATTTTCCATTGTTTTTCTGCGCCTTGCTTTTCCCACAATACATTACTTTTGTTATAACGAAATATTAAAAATGAGAAGAAAAATAAAAAATTATAATAAAAATAGTAATGATGAAATAATGACAATAAGGAAATGATAATGGGAAATTATAATAAAAAATATTAAATTTAAAGATAATTCTACTTTTTATTGTCATTTGATATTTTTTTATTATATAATATATACTATATATATAATATATATATATAATATATAATATATATATATATAAAAACCCATCGGCCGCGGGGGCCCGGGTGTTAAGCATAAATTTTAAAACTGCACGCAATCTGTTTTCGGGGTTCTAGTCACCGGCAGGACAAGAATTTTCCCTAAAATTGCCTATTTCCCTGGGGAGGCAATGGGTCAGACCCCAGTATAAAGATCCATAAAAAAGTAAGGGGAAACACCACAACAGGAATTAAAAAAAAACCCCGGGACAAAAATTTTTGCCCGGGGCCAAGAACTGCACCGTTCGGGGCTTAAAACGATAGAAGGAAGCGCTAAAGCCTAAGCACGTTGCTAATCCTTAAAAAAAGAGTCTTTTTGATTCAAGCCAAAAAAGTTTTTCCCACAAAAAAACTTTATATAAATATTCTATCAACATCTTTACCAAAGCACAAATTGTACAACGTGCCCCTTAATGCACACTCCGTTTGGCAACTTGACACCCTATCAAAAAAAATAAAAATTTAAAAATCAAAATACTTTTCAAATTTTCCCTTCCATATAAATAATTTTTATAAAGTAGAAATAAAGCAGTGAATAAAGTCAACAGAGAATGTTTTTAGAATCAGGGAAAAAACTGATTTTCCCTTTCAAAACTTGGCTGGCAATTTTTTAAATACAATATGACTAATGTAATAGCAAATCAGTAATAAAAAAATTACAATTTTTATACTTTTTACTCATTTATTATTATTATTATTATTTTTTATTATTATTACCTTATATTTTTATTATTTTTGTTTTTTAAAAGATGGTGATAATGACGATAAAGGCATTTAAAAATAAAGATATAATGATCATAGTGAAAAAAATAAAAGAAAATTCACACAAACACAAAAAAAGAAAAAGGCATTGAAAAGTGGAAAAGACTCAAAATTTAGTAGATATATTTACTGACTGCAACATTTTCTAGCAGCCCAAAACGTCGTATGCAATGATGGCATATCGTACAGTCTTTTCTTACACAATTTAGTTTTTCCCCCAAGTAATTTGTTTATTTAAATTTTTTAGCAGAATAGTCCCCTCTTTTTTTTATGATATAATCATTGCTTTTCAAAAAAAAATTTTTGATAGAGGTAGATAGATAGCATAAATAGATATAAAAATTAACTGTTTTCTGCCCTAATTTTACCAAGATAGAAGTTTTAGACAATACCCCGAATGCAAGAAAAAGAAGTTTTTGGGCCTTCCAGAGCGCCAACGTAGCGTCAAAAGCATCGCTGGTTAGAATTTTGGGATTATTATATTTTTCGGATTTTTCTTTTCTACACATTATTCAGACCTTTTTTTTTGAAATGTTACTTAGTTTACTCATGGCAGAAAATTTTTTTTCGAAGACGGGATCTTATAATAAAGATAAATTTTTGTTCGAATTTAGATTTATATAAAAATAATTTTTTAATCTCCTTTATTTCCTTATTTTATTTTTTACTTTTTTTCCCCTTTAATTTTCCTTTTTCTTTAAAAAATAATTATTGGAAATTTCAGAAACAGAAAAGGAAAAAAAATAAAAGAGTTCGAGGCCCAAAGTCCGCATTTCCAAGGGGTGAACCATTACGGTAAACGAAGGACGCTGTTGCCCCTGGGAGTACACCTCTTGACGAAGTGAACAAGCGCAAGGCAGCTATTACGGAGGCGCTTGAGAATGCAAGACGAATTTCCCGAGAAGCAAAAAAAAAAAAAAGTTTTTA
>NW_023664979.1:0-13275 GCF_015228065.2 Penaeus monodon | reverse complement strand
CTAGCTTCCGATACGAAAGTTCGCATAGGCGTGCGATTGTAGGCTGCGAGCAACCCATGACCAAACTCACGACGGCGTTCCACAATTACTCGAAGCGCTGGTATACGGTCTATTGTGGACTTGCCAGGAGTAAATCCAGACTGCTCCGGTCTCTGGTACCTCAGTAGGTGGTTGCGGATTCGTTTCAGAAGAATGTGGGCGAGAACCTTGCCTGGTATGCTGAGCAGTGTAATGCCACGGTAGTTGCTACAGTCCCATCGATCCCCTTTCCCCTTCCAGAGAGGGATGACCACGCCCCTCAGCAGGTCAGGGGGAATGGTACCAGACTGCCAAATGGCAGTCAGGACTGTATGCAGGCCCCGAGCCATAGGTTCACCCCCCAGCCTTTAGCAGTTCAGCAGGGATATCATATGCCTGCAGCTTTCCCACTCTTCAGCTTGGAAATCGCCAGCCTAACCTCTGTTATGGTAGGAGGTTCCTCGCTGATGGGTGGGTCCGGCACAGGCACTGCTATATCGCTTGCATCCAAGCTAACTGTTGGAGGGTCCACCTGGTACAACTGTTCAAAATACTCAGCCCAACGTTCACGAACCCCAACATGATCTGAGATGATCCGTCCATCCGCTGATCGGACTGCAGTCATCTGTGAGGAGGGCTTAGGGTTCAGTTTCCTCAGGGCTTGGTAGGCAGGGCGAAGGTCATTTACCAAGAAATGACCTTCGACCTCCTCAGCAAGATTCCTGATAGACTGTTCCTTGTCCCTTCTCAGCAGTGTCCGAGCCCTACGCACCATGGAACGACGCAAGACTTGATTCCCATTCAGCCGAGCCTTGCGACACGCTTCAGTGGCCTCTAATGTCTCCAGGGAGATGGCATGAAATATTGGTTATCGCATTTACATTTACACAGACTTTAAGCCTGTTATTTGTGTTATCGCCTCTTAGGACGTGTGTTTGTGTAAGCTTGAGAGTCATAATAAAGGCATATGGGGGAGGAGGGGGAGTGATGATGGAGGTGGGGTCGTCAGTGACAACTGACATCGGGCTATCATATTGATCGTGTCACGCTCATTAGCTATAGGTGTGATCACTCACCTGTAACATTTCAGTGAAGGGCTGTATTATCTCCTTAAGCAGGACTTGTGACTGGTGATTTGTTTGTTTGCTTCTTTTTCTTACTATTATTGGTTTGTAATGGGGTATGGAGGAATGTGGGACAGGGGCGGTAGGAAGGGAAGGAAGGATCACCTGTTCTCGGGTCAACACCTTGAATTTGGTCATTACCTGGACTGAGTTCTATCCGTCCTGCGGTTGGGTTCTTTCCCTTGCGCGGTTATTTGTTATTGTTTATGAGGGGTGATCACTCGCCTGTAACACGGCCATTTGTCGAGTCAGTTACAAGTTCAAACAATAGTTATACATATGGGCAAGTAGTGACGCTAGTTGGTAGATAATTAGGTGTTCAGGCGTAAATACGAAGGGGAAACCCGTCTTTGACCTGGTGTAGATATCTTGAAAACCCTATAATGGTCTCTAAACGAATAAAAACCAGCGTCATTTCATCTATTAGGTAAATACCTTTTAGTTTATAAGTATGAAAACGTGCAAGGTACGAAGTATTGGTTATCGCATATACAGTTACAGAGAAAACTTTAAGCCTGTTATTGTTGTTATAGCCTTTAGGGGCGTATGTTTGTGTAAGTTTGAGAGTCATAATCAAAGTACAACAAGAATTCATGTCCTTTTCAATAAACTATATTTTTATTATGAAGATGTCTTTGGGATGTAAGACGGCTAGTATAACACATGTTAAAAGATGAGGACCCCTACCGCTCCCACCCGCACCGCCCAACAATATCAGTAGTTTGCAGCATGGAACTATCTGCCGCCAATGTATTTAAAGCCCTGTTTAGTCGTTTGGGTGAGTGAAAACTGTGAGTGACAATACGCAGGAAGAGAAGAACATATTCATGGAGAACCCACCTACACTACAAAATAATAAATTCATCGGCCACTGGAGAAAGAAATCCACCGCAAGGAAGAAACGGGTTAAGGTCCGTAATCAATGGTGGCAGGACTGCATTTAAGAGGAGGATACGATCGAGACAAAAGAAATTATCCTTCCAGACAGCCTCTAACTTACGCTACATAGTGTCCGACACATGCCTATCAAAACATCCAAGAGCGCCACGGTATAGATGATTATCCAATATATTCCATCATTCACTAATAGTTAGAAACGTTAGAAACACAGAATAGAACCAGTGAATATTTCTCTTAGCAAAAACAGAATATGAATGGAGAGGAGAGGGGAGGTGTGGTGGTGACATTAGAGACAATTGTGCAAGCACGAGTTCTTCTCATTCCACATCGCTTACACCATATACGGGATTGACGCAAAATATGTGTGTGATTGGACAAATAGAAAAAATAAAAGTATATATCGTACACCGCGTTTTATAAATCCTTTTCATTTAATTGTATTCTTATCCTTGTCGCGGCGAGGGACGGCACGGTACTTATGGTCATTAGCAGACTGTTGTTGTGACCGACCTGATGGGGGTGGGGGGGACGGGGGGGAGACGTTAGGGTTATTGATTATTGAAAGTTTCATCCATAGAGGGGTGGTCAATTGTCTGTAACAGGGTCAATTCTCGATCCGGGTACAAGTTCAAACACGAATGAATATTACCGGGGGCGGTGTGGGGGGGGGAGGGGTGATGAGGGAGGGGTGGGTCATCAGTGACACCTGGTTATTGGGTTGGATTATGATTGGCATCATTCATTAGGAGGGGTGATCACTAGCACTTCAGTGCAGGGCTGTATTATCTCCTTAAGTAGTACTTGTGATTTGTTTGTTTGCTTCTTTTTCTTACTATTATTGCTTTGGGTATGGAGGAATGTGGGCAGGGGCGGTAGGAAGGGAAGGAGGGTTGGTTTGGAGAGCGGAGGAGGAGAGGGTGAGAGGAACCCTTTAGGTGTGTGTATTAGACATCATTAGAGGGCATTTATGGATTATAATTAATTAGGAGGGATGATCATTAGTCCTGTAACAGGGTCAATTCTCGATCCAGGTACAAGGTTAACATGATGATATTGCGGGGTGGGGGTGGCGAGGGTATGGAGAGGGTGGTGTTGTGGTCAACTGTGCACCTGGCTTGGGTTGGATTATGATTGTCTCATGCATTCGTAAGGGGTGGTCACTCGCACACTTCAATTGACAGGGCTATATATTCCTTACGTAGGACTGTGATTTGTTTGTTTGCTTCTTTTCTTACTATTATTGCGTTGGTATGGAGGAATGGGGGCAGGGGGCGGTAGGGAAGGGAAGGAGGGTTGGTTTGGAGAGAGGAGGAGGGGAGGGTGAGAAGGAACCCTTTAGCGTGTGTGTATAGACATCATTAGAGGGACATTTATGGCTTATGATAAATTAGGAGGGATGGTTCATTCGTCTGTCACAGGGTCAATTCTCGATCCAGGTTAACAAGTTTAAACATGATGAATATGGGGGGTGGGGGTGGGGGCGGGTATGGAAGAGGGTGGGGGTGGTGGGTCAACTGTGACACCTGGCATTAGGTTGGATTATGATTGTCTCAATTTTTTTTTCCAAAAATTTAGGAGGGAGTGGTCACTGTATTAGAATCATTAGAGGGACATTTATGGATTTATGATTAATTAGGAGGCGATGATCATTCGTCTGTAACAGGGTTCAATCTAGATCCAGGTACAAGTTTAAACATGATGAATATTGCGGGGGTGGGGGTGGGAGGGTATGGAAGAGGGTGGTGGTGGTGGGTCATGTGACACGGGCATTGGGCTTGGATTATGATTGTCTCATTCATAGGAGGGAGGTGGTCACTGTATTAGACATCATTAGAGGGGACATTTATGGATTATGATTAATTAGGAGGATGATCATTCGTCTGTAACATGGTCAATTCGCGATTCCAGGACAAGTTTAAACATGAGAATATTGCGAGGGTGGGAGGTGGAGGGTAGGAAAGAGGGTGGTGTGGTGGGTCAACTGTGACACCTGGCATTGTGTTGGATTAATGATTGTCTCATTCATTAGGGGGGGGTGGTCACTCGTTGAACAGGGGTCAATTCTCGATCCAGGTTTTACAGTTCAACAACACGGATGAATATTGCGGGGGGGGGGCGGTGTGGAGGGGAGGAGGGTCATCCGTTGGACACCTGGCATAGGTTAGATTATGATTGCCTCATTCATTAGGAGGGGGATCACTCGTGTTGTAAAATGGGGGTTAATTACGATATGTACAAGTTTAAACATGATGAATATTGTCCGGTGCGGGGTGGGAGGGTTGAAAAGAGGGTGGGTGGTGGTGGGGATGGGGTAAGAGTTGCGGGGAGGGTTTCATCTGTGGTACATGGCATAATGGTTTCAGAGAGAAGGGAGGGGAAGTCCTCCAGGTGTGTGCTACTGATTTTGGGTTACGGTCATCGATAATGATTCTGGTTAAGGTCATGGTTGCGTAATCACTTTCCGCGGTCATTAACCTGTTGTGATGCGTATGTTGAGGCGTTCTGTCCAGTCGCTGTATGGAGAGGGAGGGGAGGAAAGATATCATTAGAGTCGGTTAATGATTTCCAGTTCCGATCATGATGATGATATCACTTAATTATGCCTACGTTCTGCTATGATGGCCATGAACGACCGTAAAGGTATGGGTGCATGCGAAAATCATAACTATGATTATGTTCCGGTTACGGTTATTGATTACGTTAATCACTTGCGGTTATGGTCATTTCTTTCTTTAATTCTCTCTCTGTCTCTCTCTCTCTCTCCCTCTCCCTCTCTCTCTCTGTCTCTGTCTCTCTGTCTCTCTGTCTCTCTGTCTCTCTCTCTCTCTCTCATCTTTTTTTTAAGGAACTGGAACTATAAACATTTCAATGAGTGGTTCTTCGCCGGTGTTCTGTTGTTGTGTTGCGGGACGGGGTTTTGTGGTTTGCCATCGGTACGAAGCTGCTGCTAGGAGTTTGTTTTTCACTTATTTCACCTATTGTTCTTGAAATTTTTATAATTTTTTGTTTTAAAATTATTTTCAATTATTACATTGGGGGAGGGATCATCTGTGGTACCTGGCATATGGTTTCAGAGAGAAGGGGAGGGGAGTCCTCCAGGTGTGTGCTAAAGATTTTGGTTACAGTCATTGATAATGATTCCGGGTACGGTCATTGATTACGTTAATCACTTGCGGTTACGGTCATTGGTTACGTAAATTGATTGCGGTTTCCGGTTTTCATTAACCTACTTCCTGTTTACACCCTCATGTACGTACGTTTTAGTGGAGTCGTTCTGTCCCTTATTCATATACTTATATATATATATATATATATATATATATATAGATATATATATATATATATTATATATAGTATATATATATATAATATATTATACATATGCATAGACATATATTATACTATAATATCTATATATATTATATAATATATATATAATGCATTTAGACTGATAATAGAGATAATAATATATCTATTATATAGATATATATATGCCTATATATAGATATCTATATATATATATATATATAATATATATATATATATATGCATATATACTATATAATACTATATATTAGCATCTATATAATATATGCCATATATATATATATTATATTAGAGATATAATGGAAGATAGATAGATTATATAGATAATAGATGATATAGATAGATATTAATATATATATAGATATATATATATATATTATATTCGATAGATACATATAGATATGAGATAGCTACTTATATAGAGATATATATCTATAGATATA
The DNA here is from genome assembly GCF_015228065.2 of Penaeus monodon. Lineage (NCBI taxonomy): Eukaryota > Metazoa > Arthropoda > Malacostraca > Decapoda > Penaeidae > Penaeus > Penaeus monodon. Next base: position 7,463 of record NW_023664979.1, on the reverse strand, counting down.
TATAGAATATATATATTAATATATAGTATATAGGTATAGAGAGATATATATATATAGTAGTAGATGATATATATAATAGATGATATATATATAATATAGATATAATATACAGATATTATGATAGATGCATATCTAATAGAGATATTATATATATATATGCAAGATATATATGCATATATATATAATATATTATATATATATATATATTATTAGTATATTATATAATATCTATATATATATATTATATGCATACATCTATATATGTATGTATATACATATGTGAATAAATATATAATAGATATATATATATAGATAGAGAGATTATATATATAGAGTAGAGAATATACTATATATATGGAGATACATATATATCTATAGATATATATATATATATATTCTATATATATATAATATATATATATATATATGTGTGTGGGGTGTGTCTGTGTGTGTGTGTTTGTGTGTGTCTCGTACATGTGTGGTGGAGATATAGGTATATTTGGGGTGTAGAGAGTATATACTATATTATAGATATCTATAATATAATAATATTATATATATAGATAGATTATATATATATATATTTTTTTTTTTTTGGTTGGTGTTTTTGTATAGATGCATAATATATAACGATAATGTATAAATATATATAATATATATATATATATATATATATATATATTATATATATATTATATATATTAGATATATATATACATACACAATATTTGTAGCTATAGTAGAAATATATATATAGATATGATATATATATGATAGAGTATATATATACGCATTTAGATATAAAGATATATTATAGGAGATATAATATAATATATACCATTGATAATATAGTAGATATATTATATATATATATAATATATATGTGATATATATATAATAGAATATACATATGCATCTATAGAACTATATATATAACACACACACACACACACAACACACACACACCAACACACACACACACACACACACACAACATATATATATATATATATATATAATATATATATATATATATGCATATATATATATTTTTTTTTTACTTTTTCTTCAACAACCATGTATACACTGCAGGACATAGGCCTCTCTCAATCACTATTGAGAGATATTTGGCCAGTATCACCCTTTCATGGTTGGATTGCCTTATTATCAACAGTGGTCAGAGCGTAACACGAGTGCCACGGGGGCGACTTCCCCTACGAACCTACGTTTGAGTTCTTTTTGGGGAGGCGATATGTCGCCTTGAAAATACCGCATACACTCCTTCCCACATTGTCAACAACAGCCCTTAGTCCTCTCATCTGCCCCACGAGCCTTAGGTTCCTGCAAGGGCCCATCCTCCCACTCCCACGGAGTAGTACTCCGGCCATCACCCCACCGTTTCGTGTGCTACTTACATGCCTTACCACCCAATTACAAATCCCACCTGTTTCCCCGTGCAGCAAGGCCAACAGTGAGCTTCACTTGAAACCACGAGAGAGCCAACTGGCCGCAAGGAAGGGGGACACCGCCATCGCTTCAGCAACAAACTGCAACCTACGACCCCAACGGCGACGCTGGCTGCCTCGACCCGCATCGCCCGCCTCGTAAGTAGGCCTTGGCGATCTGATTGATGGGTGGGTGGGTGGGGGGGGGGGGGGGGCGGAACACAAACAAAATTGAAGTTTAAAGGGGGCAGATCTGTGTACCTAGATGTTTCAGAGAGAAGGGGAGGGAGTCCTCAGGTGTGTGCTAATGATTTGGTTACGATCATTGATAATGATTCTGGTTACGGTCATTGATTGCGTTAATCACTTTCCGCGGTCATTAACCTGTTGTGGTGCGTAAGGTGAGGCGTTCTGTCCAGTCGCCTGTATTGGAGAGGAGGGGAGGGACAGATATCATTAGAGTCGGTTAATGATTTCCAGTTCCGATCATTGATTATGATAATCACTTTAATTATGCCTACTTTCTGCTATGATGCGCCATGAACGACCGTAAGGTAGTCTGGTGTGCATGCTAAACATCATTAACTATGATTAATGATTCCGGTTACGGTTATTGATTATGTTAATCACTTGCGGTTATGGTCATTTCTTTCTTTAATTCTCTCTCTCTCTCTCTCTCTCTCTCTCTCTCTCCTCTCTCTCTCTCTCTCTGTCTCTCTGTCTCTCTGTCTCTCTCTCTCTCTCATCTTATTTTTAAGGAACTGGAACTATAAACATTTCAATGAGTGGTTCTTCGCCGGTGTTCTGTTGCTGTGTTGCGGGATGGGGTTTTGTGGTTGCATGGTACGAAGCTGCTGCTAGGAGTTTGTTTTTCACTTATTCCACCTATTGTTCTTAAATTTTTATCATTTTTTGTTTTAAAATTATTTTCAATTATTACATTGGGGGAGGGATCATCTGTGGTACCTGGCATATGGTTTCAGAGAGAAGGGGAGGGGAGTCCTCCAGGTGTGTGCTAATGATTTTGGTTACGGTCATTGATAATGATTCTGGTTACGGTCATTGATTGCGTTAATCACTTTCCGCAGTCATTAACCTGTTGTGGTGCGTAAGGTGAGGCGTTCTGTCCAGTCGCCTGTATTGGAGAGGAGGGGAGGGACAGATATCATTAGAGTCGGTTAATGATTTCCAGTTCCGATCATTGATTATGATAATCACTTTAATTATGCCTACTTTCTGCTATGATGCGCCATGAACGACCATAAGGTAGTCTGGTGTGCATGCTAAACATCATTAACTATGATTAATGATTCCGGTTACGGTCATTGATTACGTTAATCACTTGCGGTTACGGTCATTGGTTACGTAAATCGATTGCGGTTTCCGGTTTTCATTAACCTACTTCCTGTTTACACCCTCATGTACGTACGTTAGTGGAGTCGTTCTGTCCCTTATGCATCTACTTATATATATATATATATATATATATAGATATATATAATATATATATATATATATATATGAATATATATATATATATATATATATAAAAATATATATATTATATTATATATTATATTATATATATATAAACATATATATATATATAGATATATCATAACATATATATGATATATATATATATATATATATATCTATATATATAATTATATATATATATACATAATATATAGATATTATATATATATATGTATATATATATATATATATATATATATATATATATATATATATTATATAATATATATTTTTATAATATATGTGTGTGTGTGTGTGTGTGTGTGTGTGTGTGTGTGTTTTTGTGTTTGTATTTTTATTATATATATATATATATATATATATATATATATATATATATATATATATATATATATATATATATATATGCTTTATATATAACTATATATATATAACACACACACACACACACACACCACACACCACACATACACACACACACACACACACACCATATATATTATATATATATATATATATATATATATATATATATTAATATTTATATATATATATGCATATATATAATTTTTTTTTTACTTTTTCTTCAACAACCATTTATACCACTGCAGGACATAGGCCTCTCTCAATTCACTATTGAGAGATTATTTTGGCAGTATCACCCTCTCCTGGTTGGATGCCCTTCTTAATCAACAGTGGTTTAGAGCGGTACACGAGTGCCACGGGGCGACTTCCCCTACGACACTACGTTTGACTTCCAAGGCGATATGTCGCCTTGAGAATACCGCATACACCCTTCCCACATTGTCAACAACAGCCCTGAGTCCTCTCATCTGCCCCACGACCCTTAGGTTCCTGAAAGGGGCCCATCCCCCCCACTCCACGGAGGTCTCCGGCCATCACCCCAGCGTTTCGTGTGCTACTCACATGCTTACCACACCAATTACAAATCCCACCTTGTTCCCGTGCAGCAAGGCCACAGCGACCTCACTTGAACACGCAGAGCCAACTGCCCCCAAGGACACCGCCATCCTTCAGCAACAACTGCAACCTACGCCCCAACGGCGACGATGGCTGCCTCGACCCGCAACGCCCGCCTCGTAAGTAGGCCTTGGCGATCTGAGTGATTGGGTGGGGGGGTGGGGGGGGGGGGCGAACACAAACACATGAAGTGAATGGGGCAGTGGCGTAGATGGGGCAGTGGTGTAGTGGATGGGGAAGTGGTGTAGTGGATGGGGCAGTGGTGTAGTGGATGTGGCAATGGTGTAGTGGATTGGGGCAGTGGTGTAGCGGATGGGGTAGTGGTGTAGTGGATGGGGAAATGATGTAGTAGATGTAGTGGATACAGAAAATAGAGCAGGAGAAAATGTGAGGTGTACAGAATGACTGAACAACAGAGAGAAAGATATAGAGAGACAGACAGATAGACAGAGAAGAGAGAGAGAAGGGGTTAGATCGAGTAATCCCCATCTCCTTCCCCATCGCCATCACCAGCATCATCATCCCCATCACCACCACAATCTTCCCTATCACCACCACCATCATCCCCATCACCACCACCATCATCCCCATCACCATCATCCCCATCACCACCACCATCATCCCCATCACCACCGCCATCATCCATGATCCATGTGTTTCCTCCCTTCCTATGATGACTATGGCTTCCTCATGCTGCTGTGCGATGAGAGCACGTATGTATGGTGCCTCGAAGTCCGCCCACCGATAAAGACCGAGTCGTCTTCCCTTTCAGGTCACTCTGGTCGACGCCGGCGACGCAGAAGGACTACGGGCCGCCCTCGACGCCCTATCCGCTACCGCCCGCACCGAGTTCTTCAATGGTAAGCATCAGAGAGCAACACTATTCAGACAGGTCATTCATGGTTGATTTACGAGAAAACATTCACTCTGACTTACAGACAGACACGAAGGAAAAGGCACACTCATAGGCAAACAAACACAGGAATGCATTCAAACATACATGACTATGTATCCATGTATCTGTAATTATACAAACACAGATTCTCTCAAATACAGATATGAATATATGTGGAAGATTAGGAATCTTCCACGAGTGTAAAAAAGAAAGGAAAATCACGGGTGCTGGGCACAAGTGGAAGAAACCGTGATGACGAGACATCGTACGAGGTACGATCACGTGATGCTGATGCGTGCGAGGGGGAGCGACCGGCAGGAGCCCCCGGGGTCGTTTCCCTTCGTGGTCTGAGGACGCGGTTCAAGAGAAAGATACGAAGAAACCATGGTCAGGGTGTCGTTGGTTGTTATTCTGGTAAGCAGGGCTTGTCAGTTATTTTTATTGATTTTTTAAAGAACATTCCATTTCAATATAGATTGAATATATATAAAGATAATTTTGACTTACTGTAATTATATTGTAAAATTAAAAATAGTAAAATATAGAAAACTTTTACTTTAGTTTTCTCAATCCCTTTTTTACAGGAATTATGATTTTAATGTTATTAAAATAATTAATTCACTTGGAAGAGATCTGTTTTTCCCTATTTTCTAATAAAACAGCGGTGGTGGCGGCGATTATATTTTAATAGAAATCTAATAATACTTTTATTCATATAGATTTCGATAGTGGCGGCAACGGTGATTTTCCATGTCTTGCCCTCTGTCATTTCCTACCATTATAATACTTAATGGGGAATAATTGTGTAAATTTGATTTGTACAATTCGAAAAACCCTCGGAGGATAGCATTAATCTTCTCTTGTGGTTTCAGGTGGCGCCAGGCGTAGCAGCTTTTAGTTTTGTTTCCTAAAGTGACCAATGTGCACTGTATCCCCTATTCTCTGTTTTTTTAACATTAATAATAATACTTATAAGTTTACTTGTAGCATTGAGTTGCCTACACGTACAGAGTACGTAATTATTAACTGTATGTATACATATATATATATATGACTATAATGACATTAAAGCTGAGATATATATATGAATTTTTATCTTGTTCTTTTAGCTTTAGTATAATTCCTATGTTGCTTTTGATTGATAGCTTATATGTTAACTTGATATATTCCCTTACAGAGCTAGCAATACTCCTTAAGGCATATCAATAGCATTTTTAAGTTTTGTTGTGCTTGATTCACTTGTTTCCCTAGGTAGAGTCTTTCAATGTAGTATATTTATAAGTATGAGTTTTACTTGTCCGTTTGGGTTTGCAACATGTTTTAATGGGTTGCTTTAACTATTAAGTACTATCATTTTTTCTCATTCGTATAGTGAAGTTTAAGTGAGGGAAATGGTGATGTGTTGTTTTGGGATGTGAGGGTAGGAGAGCGGGGCGTTAGAAGCGAGAGGGGCTAGGGCAGCATAGTTTACCACTACGTAGACATAAACAATCCTTGTTTTCGCCCGTCTTTTGATGACGTCTCATGAAACGTCCCTAAACCCCACTCCTGACGTCATGGCCTCCCCCCATGTGAGTCCCCGTTAAGGCGGATGCCCATGGCGGAAATTTTCCCGGGAGAAAAATTGTCACGCGCCGACCTTGCCTTTGTGACCGGGGTTCCCACTTTTATTTACCGCGTAAATTTTTTTTGTTTCGCTGGGCGATGTGTATTATATATTCATATTTTTACATATTTGGTATCATAGTATAAATTGATATTAGGATTAATGGATAGCTCAAGGTACAGTATTTTACTGAATAAATTTGTCGAAGATGTGTGTTTCGTAGTTAAATCTACTGTGACGCCTAAATCTAGTGTTCTCTCTAATCTTGAGAAGGATCTTAATTTAGTTAAAGACTCCTGCATGCGGTGTTACCAGTGGTGAGGAGTTAGAGACAGTTTTGTTAAACTTGTCTTATGCCTTGTTAAAAAAGGTCGTGCAAGACCATAAGCTTTACTCTATAGCTATTTTTTGTCCAAGGCTGGGTTTTTAACTGTACTGAGCGTAGTTACTTCACAGAGGGAAAGCGTGAGGAAAAGACGGTGAGGTTAGCCTCGGGAAAGGAAGAAAAAACAATGCATAATTCAGGCGTAAGGGAAACCCTGGGGGCCTCCGGGGTGGCGGAGGAAGCTGCCCAAAAGGCACTGGAAAAAAAAACAATTTATCGACTACCCAGCCGTCACTTGTTCTCAGGCATGTAGTGTTCAATGAGGAGAGGAAAAGAAATCCTATAAATGAGGTAGAACACCACCTTCCCTTTTATGAAGAGAAGTGTCCTAAAACAAAGGGCGACATGAGAAATCTTGATGAATGGATAAAGCGAGTGGAAGATTAATCTCATGACGAAGTATGGAATGATGATGGAAAGATCTTGCACTACGACGCTTCGAACGTACAAAGCATGGTATGCGAAAGCTAAATATGTAGATTATAGCTGGACTTCCTTGGCGGACGAGCTCAGGGTAGTTCATGATGCCGTTACCCCGCCATATATATATATATATATATATATATATATATTATATCTTTTTTATATATATATATATATATGCAGTGTGTATGTATGTATGTATATCTATGTATATCTTTTTTTAAAATA
>NW_023664978.1:0-13276 GCF_015228065.2 Penaeus monodon | reverse complement strand
CCTTGCTTACCGGGCACTTTTAGTTACCTACTTTACTTAATGGCAGTCTTTTTACCCCCCTTTTTCCCTGGAACTCGCTTTGTTACCCCCTTTATTAAACATATGAACCTACCTTTTCACTTTCGTGACTTACCCTTTTTCCCTGGCATACTTCTTTCTTACCTTGCTTCCCCGGCCCCTCTTTTCCTTTATTTGCATTTAACTTCCGTTCCTCCCTTTATTTACGGGTATTGTCCTGTAGTTATTTTACTTTTTGACACACTTTTTTCCCTCCCTTTTATTACCTAGCACACATTTTCTTTTCCTATATGGCACTCGCTTCCATTACCTCCCTTTATCTAACGTCACTATTCGTTACCCAACTTTATACGAGTTTCGCTTCCTTCACCGCCCTTTATTATCGGGGACTTCCTTTATTTCCCGACCTATTTAATTACTGTTTTTTCTTTTATCTACTGCCCTGATTTTTTGATCTTTTAAAATTTATCTGCCGTGTCAAACCTAACCCCAAAGCAAAAATTTACATTTTAGATTGAAATTAAAATTTTTAAAAATTTAAAAAAATTTATCAATAAAATAATAATTATAATTAATATATATATATATAAAATTATAAAAATTTATAAAAAATCAAAGCAAAAAAAAACAGTTGTAAACTATAAATTACAGCAGAAAAATGAAAAAAAATATTAAAAATTTTAATTTTTTGGAAAGAGTAATACGTTTTGGTTAAAAACCCCTTTGAAAACCGTCACAGTTTGCTTCACTTTTGCCATATTATTGGGTATTTAAAATTATCTCCCAAAACAGCTAAGGTCATTAGCGGCGAATCCTTTTTAAATAGAAATTTTAAAATATTTAAAATTTAAAAAACATAAATAAAATTTACAAAAAAACAATAAATATAAAAATCAAAGCATAATTTTTTATGGCTCAATGTAAAAAATGAGTGCATAAACATTAGCAAAATTAAATTTTTATTGAAAATATTAGTTCTTTGAGGAAACTAATAAGACCTCATTCACAACCTCCCCCAATACATTTTTCAATGTATATGGGGAGACAAGTACATACTTTTTTGGTCAGAGAATTGCAATTTTCCCAAACTTTTGCGATCGTTAATGGCCCTTGCACCCCTCACAAAGGCTGATTTTTACCCATCATCGGCCATTAGCAGCTTTTGGCCCGAATTTAGTCTTTTTAATGCATCATCCACTTTTTGTGGGAGGATGTAGTCCCCCAACTGCCAAGGTCATCTCTAATCTCTCGCAGTTTGTTTTGGAGGTTGCCCCCATTGTTCTTCCCCTTTTATCACAAATAACCTGTGCTGGGTTTTCAGGTAGTGTTAGGAGGGGAAAAACGGCTTTCATCATTTTTGTGTGCCCGATGAGACAAAAGGGTTTCCCTGGGCACTAAAGCTAGAAAGGAGTGGTAACCCCCCCTTGATTCTTTCCCATCTTCAATAGAGAAAATTCCCAGTGTTGTCATCCCGTTTTGCGGGGATTGATTGAATTCAAAATTATCTGCCGCGTAACATAAGGTCATTAGCGGCGAAGCCTTTTGAAAATAGAAATTTTAAAAATTTAAAAAATTTTTAAAAATTATGAATAAATTTTTTAAAAATAAAATAAAAAAATAAAAAATCAAGCAAAATATTATGTTTTTAAGTATATAAAAATTGCAAAAAATTTAGAAATTTAAAAATTTATAAAAATATTAGCTCCCAAAGGGAAAAATAATAAGCCCCTCTATGCACAACCTCCCCCAAAATTTTTAAGGAGACAAGTAATAGTTTTTGGTTGAGAATGTTGCAATTTTTCCACATTTGGCGATCGTTAAGGGGCCTTTGGCATCCTTCACAAAGTGCTTGATTTTTTAGCCATCTGGCCCATGAGTCGTCTTGGGGCCCCGATTTTAGTTGTAAGGGCAACCCCATTTTTCTTTTTGGGGTGGATGTAGTACCCAATGCCAAGGCATTTTAAACCTCTCGCAGTTTTTTTTGGGAGGTATGCCTCCATTTTTTCCATTTATTGCGAAGAAAAACTCCTTATGTGGGTTTCAGGTCGGGTGTGGGAGGGGAAAAAACGAGCACCAAAAAGGTGAGCGCAGCTGCCTTGGCCTTCTGATCAGGCCGCTCTTTCCCCAAATGATACCAACATGCGTGGCACCCAAACAGAGTTATCTTTTTGCGTGTTGACTCATGCAAGCCAACTTAAACCTCCCTTACTATGGATGTGAGATTTTAAGTTTTGTTTGCTTGCAAAGCACAGAGAGTCCAAATACACAATAGAAGGTCGTAAAACCTAGTATCTTAACTGCTGAAAGGATGGCAGTAACTCTGCATAAAGAGAGGCTGTAGGAAAGACTCCAGATGCAGTTTTCCTTTGCTCATGCTGCAAAGCCCACCCCTTTTTCAGATTTCAAACCATCTTATATATTGCCTGACCTTTTACTTGAAATATGCTAAAGAAATTTCTTTGATTCTGCTTTGTTTTTCCCCCTTCCAATTCCGACCAAATCCAGCCGACTTGATTAGCCAAGGGGGGAATTGGGGAACAACACCCAGACCTTAGTGAGACTAAAATTTAAGATTTTCCAAAAGATTCCTCATTCCCCTCCCAAGGTTTGGCTATCCTCAAGGGTGTTAAAACCAATCGGATGTAGGGACCCCGGAATCCTTTGTAGTCTTGTAGTAAATCAGGTTCATGTAGTCCCGGTGTAATGAAAGGGGGTTTTTTTCCACCTCAGATACGGGATTCCACAGGTAAGATGAAAGCCCCAGTACAGATTCTGAGAGCTTTTATGAAGAGTCCAACACCGGGAAACAGTGGGATTTCAGAAGAATAAAAATCACAGCCATAATCAAGCTTACTAGAAAAAGCGCTCATAAAGCCGTAAAAGTTTTGTGCGGGTCTGCCCCCCAAGATAAATGTGAAAGAATCCCCCCAAAAAAATAAGCGTTTTTTGTAGCCTTCATTTTAACGTTTGATGTGAGGACCCATGTAAGTCTTAAATCAAAAATTGCCTAAATTTCACCTCTTGGACAAATTGCAGTGGGTTTGTCCTAAATAGAGGAAGGGGGAATTTTTCCTCTTTGTGGAAATGATACCCATGGTCTTGCTTGGAGAAATTTAAAACCCATGTATGTTGCCCACTGTAAAACCTGATTTATTGAGCCTGCAGGCCCTTTTGCAATCCTGTAAGTTCCTCCTGAGCGTACAGTGAAAGTCACCCACATACAGTTACATGGACAGAACTGGAACAACTTTTACAATGTCTTTTATGCAATGGCAAACAGGGTCACACTTAAGCACCCCCTTTGTGGGCCCCCTTCCAGGGCTTCCAATTTAGAAAACTGTTTCCCCCCGAACTCTAAATTCCTGTTAGAAAGGGAAGTTTTGTATGAGGAGTAATGCTCCTCTTAAAAAAATTTCATCAGTTCATGAGTTTTGCCTGTTTCCAATTTGGTTTTGAAGCCTTTTCAAAGGTCAAAGAAGCTGCCAAAGGGGGACGTCGCTGTGCGAAGGAATTCTGTTAACAGTTTCCACCCTCACAAGTGCATCTGTGGTCGCTCAATTTCTAAACCATATTGATAGGGGGGTCAACATTTTTTCTTTTTCTAGCACCCATGAACCCTGAATTTTCCCTTTTTTCTCCATCTTTTGCGATGAAGTGGTGAGAGAAATTGGTCTGAAATTTCCCCGTGCGGAAGCTCTTTGCCAGGTTTTGGGGAACGGGAAGATTTGCCTTTTTCCAGGGAGACCGGGCCCCCCCTATAGATCTATGAATAGGCCCAACAGGAATTTTGGGGAGCTCCCGGTAAGTGAGATACCTTTTGATATGGAATATCGTCACTTCCTGGGGCAGCTTACGGCAGAGTGAAAAGAAAGGTCCATTTGCGAAAAATGGCAAATTGTATGGAAGTTCTGCTGCAGCCCTATGAAGAACGACACTGGGTTTTGTTCTTTTTCGCACGGAGGGAGAATCGAGCAGTGTAAGATGCCCCAGAGGAGATCTTGCCATGGATTTAGTAGCTAATTAGCAAATCTTTTTGTTGTGTGATTATGCCATCTATCTTCAGAGCAGGTTTTGATAGGGTGCTCTTCCCAGAATCTACGCACCTTTTCCCCCAAACCCCGTAAGGGGGGTCCCAGAGTTAATGAGGAAACATATGTCTCCACGATGTCTGTCAGCCCCTTTAGCACGCACCCGGCCTTTGGGGGGTTTTTTTAAACTGGATCAAGGGACAAGCTGGGGCGCGTTTTAAAGCCTTAAGAGTTTTCTGTCTGACAGTTTTTGGCATTTATCAGACCACCTGGTAGGAGGTCGATGGTATGTCCCCTACTTTTGGGGAAGGATGCTTTGCTGCAAGATGAATTTGTGATGTGAAATGATTTAAAGCTCTTTAACACGGGAAATCATTAAAGATCCTTGCAAACTGCAATGATCAAAAAGATCCAGTCTGCATGTTCAAGTCGCCTCTCTGCACTTATTGAAGGAATACCATCAAATCCCCCAAAATTTTTGGAAAATGGTCGCTTCCCTGTAAGCTTCCCGACCCGCCCAATGAAGTCAACTGTGAATCAGGGGAGCCTATTTATAGGTCTTATTGGGGAAGTCCAGTTTTAACTTGGAAATGTTGGGGGGTCATTGTTCAGTAAAAAATGATCTACTCTTAAAAACAAGGACTCCAAGGCCCTTCCCCGAGGGGTTTCACAAAGTGTCTCCCAGAGGTGATGCCGACCATTGAAATTTCCCCAAGGTAGAAAGGAGTGGCAACTGCCCCCAAAAATTTCCAAATATCATGTTTAGATTTTGTGGGGGAAGGGAGATGGGGGCAACAGGTAAGGTCGTGTCAAGCATTCTCACAGCCTGCACCCGCGTGTTGTCTGCGGGGATGGTGGAAGGGGAAAATCTTGACGTCCATTACGTTTCTCCTCCATGAGGGCCATTGTCAAAGGTCCCATAATGGGGTTAAATTTTGGGAATCCTCAGGGAAATCGGTGATTTCCCCCGGGCAAAATTCTTTTGAATCACAAAGGATTATACGAAGTATGATATTGCAGTTTTCCCATTTTTTTTCATGATTCCCTGACAGTTCCCGGGTTAGGGTATCCAGTTTCTTAATTTTTCTCATAAAGGTGTTTGGCAGACCCGTGGCAAGGTTGCCTCAACCTTTTAAACTTCCCCCTTCCATGACCGGGAGTACCTTTTAATGGTTGTTTACCCGTGGAGTAGTTTCCACGGTTTCCCTTGGACAGGTTCAGGATTTTTTGCCCGGCAAAGACGGACCCGAGCCTTTGTTCAGGGGCATTCGGCTAGAGGGAGGCCCTGTGGATTTGTGGCAGTGGAGTCTTTTGCACAGGTCAGGATTCCCTTTGCCTGGCAAAGGGGGGGGGGGGGCCCGACCCTTTTTTCAGGGACATTGCCTAGCGAGAGGCCCGTGGATTGGTGGCAGCTGGAGCTGTCACCATTGAGGGCCCCGGGCCTTAAATGTTGGTCCAAAGGCCTTTTTGGGAGGGGAGTCTCCAATAGCCCCCCCACTCCACCCGTTTTTGGTGGAACAACTCACCAGAGGGGTTGGGGCAGCAATTTTCCCAGAGGGTTAAAGAAAGGGCAGAGTGTGTGTTGAAGAAGCATTGGAGGGCAAGGGTTGGGGGGAAGGAGGATGGGGTAGAACCGAAACAAAGGCTTACCTGGCTGTGAAATAGACACGGGACGTCGCTTTTCCTTTGGAAAACAATTTTTCCTTTCTCCTTATTTCAATACTTCTTTTCAAATTTGTACCCTTTTTCACTGCTTTAAGAACTTCATGAGCCCCTTTTTCTGGTAAAGAATTGGACCGGACAGTGTCACCCTTTAGACCTTTGTACCCCACCCCTTAAAAAAATACTTGGTTGCCCATTTCTTTTTTAAAAAGCAAAAATTGGCCCATGCCCATAACCCTGGCAGTGGAAGCCCGCATAGGGTTGGGGGACATATGGCTTTTCCTTTAGGTGGTACCAGCTAATTAACCGATTCAAGGACTAAAATGTTAAAAAGTTAGAAAAAGAGTGGTGTCGATGTTCCAAAACCCTCAACTTTTCTTAAAACGTTTTACGCACTACATTAAATTCTCTAGTTCCTCTAAAGTTTTCCTCAGAATCCTCATCAGGTCGGGAAAAAAAAATTCCTTCACTGATTAAGGGTTTTTTTGAGGAGAAAATGAAAACTTGAGCCCCCGGAATGCCATATGCACGCAGGGGCACTTTTGTCTGGTGACGAAACCTCAAAATATCAGGTACCTCTCGCTGGGGGATGCGAGGGTCACGTTGAAATATTCAACAATTTTTTGATGTACTTTGAAAATATCAAAATCCCCGCTTATACAATCAAGGTCTTTTTACTAGGTACTTATATTGAAATGTTTTTATTTTACCAGTAAGATTTTCCTTTGGGATTGAGGGGGAATTTTTCCTCCTTACCTGGTTTGGGAGCCCCGGGAACCCTTATGATTCCCATTTTTGCCCTTGGAAGCTGGAAAAGGGTTTCCCAAAGTGACAAATGTGATGTTCCAGGGGAATGGCGGGGAATTGCGTAGCTCGGGCAGGAGAGAGCTAGATCTTTTTAAATTTTTAGTACCATACAAATTGAATCTATTTTCCCCACCCCCCCCCCCCCCAGGAGTCCAAACGGGGGAAGCATAGTTTGGGGGTTTAAAATCTCCCAAAAAGCCCAGGGGGAAGAGGAAATATACGCAGAAATATTACAGTACTGATGGCAGTCCCCGGGGGCTAGCGCTACCGAGAAAAAGGCCGGACCCTAGCCCCTTGACCAGCCCATTTTCTTTACCGGGCCCTTTATCAAGCCACCCCCTCTAACCAAAAAAAGGACCCCAAAAAGGTGTGTGCTGCGCAGGGCGCAGCGTGCAGACGCTAACCTCCAGGGGCCCTGTCTCCTGGTAAAGGGAGCCACGACGGAAAAAAACACGGGGAGTTTTTTCCCGGTCCAAGCGGAAGAACCAGGGGGGTCACCATCCCCCCATAGGCCCTTTGGGGCACCCGGAAGCCATTTGTCCCCTTTACTGGGGACCCCTCCAGTAGGGTAGCCCTTGGTCCGGCTCACCAGATCATTGGGTCTCAAGCCCCCCCACCGCGGCAAGGGGCTTCCGTTGGGGGGTATTTCGGGAGACATGAGTCCTGGAGATTTAGGGTGCTGAGCGACCCGCAGATGCTAACACCTCATTGGCTCTATTTGGGAAGATGGGTGGTGATAAGGGCCAGCAAGTCAGTGGCGTGAAATAGGCTGGGTCAAGCAGGAATGTCCCCAAACAGCATGATGGGTTCCATAACTGCACCAATGGGTATGACTGCATATGTTCCCCATTAATTTTTTGGCTGTTTAAGCATTGAGCCCCAACCATAGCTTCCCCTTTTGGATCCTGGTGGGGGGGGGGGGGGGAAATTTTTTCAGATTTGTATGATTTTTACAAATTAAATGAAATGGCTTCCCCCCAACGACTACGCAATCCCCGACCAATCCCCCTGGGAATTTTAGTCACTATGGAAACCCTTTCCCAAAAGGGCAAAAATGGGGGAAACAAAAAATTTTCCCCAAACTCCCAAACCAGGTAAGGAGAAAAATCCCAACTTACCTGGTAAATATGAAAGATTCCCTTAAAATAGTAAAAACCATGGATTTGGTATTTTTTAAAGGCTTGATCAAAAAAATCCAAGATAGTTGAGTGTCAGTGTGACCTAGACCCCCCACAACAAAATGGTAACCGATTCTGTTTTGTACCGAGAGAACACTGTCTATGTCAAATGTGACTTTCCGGGGGTCAAGTTTCCCTTTTTTCTCTTCACAAAACACTCAATGAGGAAGGGAATTGTCTTTTTTCCCCAGACCCGAGAGGTATCCAAGGAAAAATGTAAGGGAAAAAGAAGTTCAAGGAGAGGTAAAGCATTTTAAGAAGAAAGTCGATGGGTGGAACAATCAACCCCCGCTCTTCCCCTTTGAAAACCTCCCCTTCCATAACCATTAAATTTGACATGGTACTGCTAAAGGGTTAAACCCTTAGTGCCCAACTCTAGTGGTGCTCCCTCCCAAAGGGTATGGGCTGGTGTTAATCCTTCCCATCTAAAGAAAAATTGACTACCTGAGTTCAAGGGGGGTTCAAAAGGGTCATCCACGATGTGACAGTTTTTAGGCCCAGTTTCTGAATCACGCAAAGAAGCCCAAAAGTTTCTTCAAAGTAGGTATAAGGTACAAGTTTGAAGAAGTACTTTTAAAAAGAAGAAAGGAGAAATTTTAGTTTCCCTAAACCCAAAGGTGTCCCCATGTGCGTTCGAAGCCAGGAAAGCCTTTGTTTGGTTCAGCCCATCCCCTTTCCTGTGTTTTGTCATCCCTTACTTATACACCACATTTGTACTAAGAACGACCTAGTCCTAAAGGGAAGCTTCAAATCCAGAAATTAGGAGTGAGGGGTTTTTGAGGAGACTCCTCCCAAAGTAAGGCCTTTGGACCCAATCAGGTGGGTCCAAGGCTAAAGGTGATATTTTCAGCTACCACCCATTACAGGCTCAGGGGCGCCCTTTGCCAGGCCAAAACAGTCTAAGGTTTTGGGGAGGCCTTAACCACAGGTGCGCCAAACATTTTTTGAAAAGTACCCTTTTACCCTTTGAACTGTTTTACCCTAATTTGGGAATTGTTAGGGAATTTATTAAAAGGAGGAACTGCCAATCTAATAGCTTTTTGATCCTATTTTATATGCCTACAAAGATTTGACCAGGGGAAAAACCCCGAGAGGATTCCCAAATTTAAGCCCCTTAGGGGAAACCCTTTTATAAGACATCAAGATTTCCCTTTCAGGCCATCCCCCGCATACAGTATCAAATGAAAGCATGCGGATAGGGTGACACGACTTACACTGTTGATCCTTCTACCCTTCCCCATAATCTCAACATAAAGATTTTGGAAGATCTCCTTTTGGGGAGTTGCCCCATCCATTTCTGTTTTGGGAGATTTTAGTGGCCTGATACCCCGGGGGGACACTTTTGCAACCCTCGAGGGGAAGGGGCTTGTTTTCAAGAGTAGATGCAGTGACCACACACAACCCCCAAAAACTTCCAAATTCAAAAGGGACATTCTAAATATTTACCCATAAATGGGCCACCCTGATTCACAATTGAATTTTAAATTTGGAGGATGGAAAACTAAAATGGAAGCAACCCCTTTTCCCAAACAGTTGGGGGGAGGGAAGGCATACCAGCCCAAAGGGGGGTTCAGATGGCGATTTGAACATGCAAAGGGAAAAAATTCTTTAGAGCAATTGCAATAAGCAGGATCGTGAAGCTTTTCCCAGTTCAAGATCCAATTACCTTGAAGCAGAGCATCTATCCAAAAAGAGCGGGGAGTACCACGACCTTCGGTACCGTGGTGGTCTGATGCATGCCAAGAAGTGAGAGCAAAAAAAAAGCTGATAAGGCAATGAAATGTTCCAGCAATGAAACTTTGATCCATTAAAAAAAACCCGACCCAAAGGGCCCGGCGAGGAAAGGGCCCAGGGGGGACGTCTGGAGATGATGTCCTCAATTAACTCTGGGACCTGTAGCATGGGTATTGGACAAGGGCGCAAGATTTCTGGAAAAAAAACATCCATGCCACCCTCTGCTTGAAGAAGTGGCAAATCCGCAGGGGAAAAAAGATGTTTCAAATGAGTAGCAAATCCATGGCAGAGACTTTTGGAGATTTACCCATTTCCACCCTTCGGGCGAACAGGAACAACAACAATGCGTTTTTTTAGTAGTACTGCGCAGAACTTCAGACTGGAGCTACACTTGCTTTGCTCTCGCCATAAAATGCCAAGGAAGTGTGATTTCTATACCCAAAAGGGTATTCACTTTTCACCCTCTTGGACCAAACCAAAACGAGCTGGATTTTGGGCGAATAGGGAAGGGGGAGAGATCTGAAGCAGAAAATCAGGAAGACCTTTTTTTCAACAGATTTAAGTACCAAGGATAAAATGCAATATATACAGATAGTTTGAAAACGAAAATGGTATAGGTTTTTCAGCAGTGAGCAGGAGGAAGACTGCAGATGGCAGTCCTTTTGGCAGCCTCGATCTTCAGCAAGAGTTAATGCCCTCCTTTCAGCAGTAAGATGACTAGAGACCTTAGGAACCATTTTTTTTTATTTTTGCGACTTCATAGTGCTTGCAACCAAAACAAAAAGCTTAACTCATCAATCCCGGGGGTAAGGGAGGTTCAAGACTGGCTTGCCCCGATGGCAGCACATAAGAAGAAACTTTTTTTTGGGTCCAGCCCTGTTGGATCAGTAGGAATGAGCGAGTTAAAAAGGTGAGAATCAGGCATGCATCAATCTAGACCAAAGACGTATGTATTAGGGGGGTTATGAATAGAAGTCTTTTTAGTTTTTCTAAGAGAGACAAGTTTTTAAGAAATTAAATTTGATAAATTTATGCAATATTTTTTTTAAAATTTTGAGGTAATATTTATGCATGGTTTTTTCATATAATATTATGTTTTTTATTATTTTTATAAAACAATGATAGATTTTTATTCTTTAAAAATTTAAAAAACATAAAAAAAAAAAAAAAAAAAAAAAAAAAAATATAATACAATATATAAAATATAAATTATTATATATATATATATATCTATATAAACATATATATATATATATTAAAATATATTATACATAATATTATATATATATATATTATATATATATTAAAATATATAAATATATATTAATATATAATTAAATAATTATATATATTTATTAATATTTTATTCGCTGCCAATGACCTTTGGGTGTTGACGCGGCAGATAATTCTAAAAATCAATCTTGAACCCCCTTCAATGGATGGATAGTTTCAGTCTTAATTTTGTGCAAGGCACGCAATTAATACAATAGAAAGGTTCGTAAGGTCTCTAGTCATCTTTACTGCTTAAGGATTAGACGTAACTATGCATGAAGGTTTCGGAGAATACTGCCCCCCTCCCGTCTTCCTCTTGTTTTGCGCAAAGCCTAACCATTTTTAGATATCGAACCATCTGTATTACTGCATATCTCTTCTCTCTCTCTCTTCTCTCTCTCTCCCCTCTCTTGTGTGTGGTTTAGTGTATGGTATGTGCAGTGCATGTGCAGTGCAGTGCATGTGCAGTGCATGGCAGGCAGTGTGTGAGTGCAGTGCAGGATGTGCATGTGCAGTGTGTGTGTGTGTGGTGTGTGGTTTTGGAATTTCTGCTCGGATCTCCCCCCCTTCACAATTCCGAAAAATCCAGCTCGATTTGATGGTCCAAGGGGGAAATTTGGGGATTTAAACAGCTAAAACCCTTTGGTGAGTTTTAAAAATTGCAATAGCCCCAAAAGTTTCCCCCTAGAAACAGGACGGCTACCTCAAAGGGATGAAAAAAAATTGGAGTGGGAGACCCGGAAACTTTGTACCCCTTGTAAAAATTGATTATGTAGCACCACAGGTGTCTAAAACCCCCTGTAAGTTGAGAGCCTTTAGGGGTCCAACAACTGGAGAATAGGGGGATTTGCAAAGAAAAGCCGCACATCTATAGTCAATTTTGCTACAAGTTTGGCGGAAAAAACCGAAAAAAAAGCGTTGTGCCCTCCGCCCCCCCAAGAGGGTAAAAAAGAGGCGCAAAGTACAAAGCGCTTTTGGTTTTCACCCAGGTAAGAAAATTACTCCCCTGACATTTTCGTTGCCCCCTTTTTCATTCATTCACTACCTACTTCCAGGCACTCCCTGTTAGTACTACCGACCGTTAATTTATTTAATTTTACTCCCTTACATGACATTTCCCATTTTCCCTTTGCTCACTTTAAAAACATTACTTCCCTTACATGAAAGTCTTTCCACTTTTGTACTATTTCCCTTACCTTCCCATATTTGGGTTTTATTCCCTTACACTACGTTACCCTCTCAACGCTCTTTAAAATAATGTGTGTTTTACCTTTTTTTCCCAGGGGGTTTTGCATATTCTGGTACTCTTTTACTGGAAGCCCCAGTTTATAATTTTAAATATTTTGGTCTTTCCATAACTTTAATACCGGACCAAGCGCAGGTGTTTAAATTATGAGCACTATATTATCACTTCATAATATTCTCATGGTGTTCTTTTTTCCGCAGTAATAATTATATAAAAACAAAACTGATAATCAAAAAAATGGTATCAAAAACAAACTAAGATATTGTAAAAATCACGATGATAATAAAAATAATAAATTAGATGACGGAAAGAAGTAGTAAATAATAAAAATAATAACAAAATAGTAATAGAAAAAGACTGCGATAATGATTACAACATTTTGATAAGATAGTGATGAATATAATAACAATGATAAAAAAAATATGATGGTATTACTGCTAAATAAAAAAATTTATAATGATAATAAAAACAATGAAAAAGAAAGGGAAATCATAATTAGATAATTTTAAGAAAAAAGTTTTTAATCAAGTAATCTTAACCCTTATATACAACACATATTTTTAAATAGTATTTCCATATAATATTTGTTTTTTTATTAAATATTTTTGGTATACATAATATATAAAGTTTTACACCATAATACCAAAAAACAAAGCTACTACCCCACCTACCAAAAAAATCGTTTTGATAGGAGCAGCAGCAGCAGTAACAAAACGTATATCGTAATAGGGTAGTGTAGCGTAGATTTTGTAAAAGAAGAGTACAATAAGTAGTGCAGTACAGTAAAAATATAGTGTAGCCAGTGTACAATTTTAGTAGTTGAGTGTTAGTAGTACAAGTACTAGTAGTGATACTTCAGTTTCATTTTAATGAACCCTTCCTCCATATCCATCATTTAAATTAGAATATAAGAAAACTTTCCTCTCGAAAAAGCTTTCGTGAGCCTTAAAGGTTCCCTGCAGGAATAAACACCCGGGGTGGAGCACCCACCTTGCCTGTCGTCGTTTCCCCTGACCACAAGTTATTTTTCCCCGGGTGCTGCCCGATTTCGGTCCCCTGCAGCCCAGATCATCAGGTCTCATCCCTGTCGATACAGGTACGAAATTTGCAAAGATGTAATTTTCCCGGGGTTTGGGTTTTTGAAGCTAACGATGCCCCGGAAGAATTTGTGAATAGCCCTTTCAGTAAACACCTTTTCCCTTTTTCATATTATCGGTTTTGGGAAAAACCCGGGGTCGGGGGAAGTAATAAGTGAGGGAAGAGGAATCGATGAAAACGAGATGCGCGACCGTTTCTTGATGTATTATTATGTTTTTTTTTTTAATTAATTT